>NW_024582403.1:1791711-1897609 GCF_018398535.1 Haplochromis burtoni | reverse complement strand
AATTCTGAGTAAAACCAAAGTTACTTTCCCTAGTAACTAGTTACTTTGAAAGTAACGAGTAACTTGAAGTAACTGAGTTACTTTTGAGAGAAGTAACTAGTAATGTAACTAAGTTACTATTTTAAAGTAACTTACCCAACACTGGGATCCAGTATGTCCTCCTTCAAAATCCTGTCGGCCAACTTCAACAAGAAGTTCGTTTGAGTGATGCAGAAGTGTTTAGAATAATCAGTGATGCATTTATCTGAACTGATAAAAGATCAGTCACTTTCTTACTATAAATTAATTTCACATGAGGTTAGATCTTGTTGATGTGGGTGTCTTTAGGTATCACATCACCAGCAGGAGAAGATGACACCTCAATGACTCATGAAAGCTCTGTTTCATTCATATCCCTGCACATTTTCAGTTCCTCCTTGGAAGCTTTCACCATATTATCAGTTATTTGTAGCTGACTTGACCTGGTGAACTTTCCTCTCGTGGATATTTTCTGGGAGAAATCATTTCAGTGAATGAGGAAAAATATCACAATCACAGCAGTTATGGCAGGATCCTTTAGACTCCGCTTTCTTGTTTCACTTACATAAGTGTATATTCTACATTTTGATGTTTTTTCCTCATTGCCTGTTTCTCATCATGTTCTTGCTTGCCTGCCATCTCTCATTAAATAAACTAAAACAACTAAGCTGCTGCTCTAGAGAATTTTATTAACCTGAAAATGAAGCACTTGTGAAACCACACACACTATTTGGTTTTAAAATCTCTGGCGCAGAGAGGAGTTTTATACTCATTATATGGAATATTTAATGATGTGATGATAATATAATGCTCTGTTGACAAAGTTATAGAGGTGATGATTACATTTTGTCTTAGTGCAGAGGTGATGGAGTTGATGTGGACTGCATTATTCTGCACCATGTGTGGAATTAAAACAGACAAAAAAAATACAAAAATTTTTCAGACTAAGTATTTCAATATAGTCTGTCTGTTCATGTGCACAAAAAATGTAAAGAAGCTCTAGATACAGTGATACTGATCATCTACTTACAGCAATGATTAAATATTGGAACTGAAATTATTTGTATTATTAAATTTGTTTGTTTTAGTTTTTTAATCTCAGCAAGTCCATCAGACAGCTGTGGAGGTTCAGATTCAGTAGAGTGGACATCATCACTGAGGTTCTTTGTACAGAGTTGAAAACAGGAGGAAGCTACAGACTGCAGCAACATCTACTGACAGTCTGGAAACTAAAGCCAGGAGATAATGTTGGTGCATCTTTGACATGCTGAAGCTTTCAGACACATGAATCACACTGAGCAGAACCTCAGTGATCCTCGCAGAAAATACCCACCAGAAAGATAGAAAGATATTTATATATTATATTATATTATATTATCTTATATTATATTATATTATGTATTATTTTATTTATGTATTTGTTTACACAAACTAAAATCCTCAGTTTTAGAAATGTTATCAGTGAGTATTTACTGAAGCTGTCTCCACTGATTGAGCAGCAGCGCCCTCTGCGGTTTGTATGTAGAAGCGAAAAAGCTTACAGCACCTGGTATTCCCAGGCGGTCTCCCATCCAAGTACTGACCAGACCCTGCTTAGCTTCCGAGATCAGACGAGATCGGGCGTGTTCAGGGTGGTATGGCCGTAAGCGATGGCGAAGCTATATAAAAGACCTTTAATAGGTGGCAAATACACAGTTCAATAAACGTTATTGTGATACATTTCATATGTTACAGCGAAAAGATGCAAACCTTCGTTATTAACTGTAGCTTCAACATTGATCTGCGAAAAAATGCTTTTCCTGCAGTAACATCTGGATAATAACACATGTTAGTTTATTAATTACAGCACAGTACAAGTGATAGAATGCATTTAAAGCATCGTGTCAGCAACAGTCCTACCTTTGCTTCGTATGGTTCAGTTTCCCAGTAATGTCCCTTAAAAATGCAAGGTCAAGTGTCCACTCATGATGGGAGTCATGACGTGCCCAAAGCCGATCACCTTTGCACATAACGTCTGCTGGTGAATGATGCAGTGGTAATGCATAAAGTTTGGGAACTCTGTGTCACCTTTACAGTGAGCGATGAATCCTGTATGTCTGACGATCATAGCAGGAGCTCCGTCGGTAGTCAGCGATACCAGCTTTTCCAAAGGTACCTTTTTCTCCGCGAAAAACTCCTTCACGTGTTAAAGATGTCAACTCCACTCCTAGTTGTCTTTAGCGGCAGTAGTGTCAGAAGTTCTTCTGATTTTCCTCCCACCAAGTTTCCGGGTGCCAGTGTGTGGCCGTTACTAAGCAACCGCGAGTTAGCAGCAGTAAACCAGGGATAGAGGAAGAAAGCTACCAAAATCAAGCCTCTGAACTTAAGATGTTATTCTGTATCTCTGGATAATTATTCAGATTTCTGGCTCTGCTTCTTCACTGTTGCTTAATTTCGGTTTACCAGCGATAAGCAAGGCAACAAAACGATGTCAACACAAGAGCAACAAGCTAACATCGGCAAAGTTCTCAGCTTTCTTCGGGAATGGGACCGCGGTGACATGAGGGTCCGCGGTCGCATGTTGAGCACCTTTGTGACTCAAAACACGGGGAAGACGTTTTATGAGCTGGAGCTGGAGTTTGCGCAGGTCGCCAGTCTCTTCCTAGCTCGACTTACCACATGGATGAAGCTCACGTATCCTTTATTCAGCCGTGGTCTAGGAAAACTGTTAGTTTTGGACATATATTTTTTGTACAGCTCAAAAAACGTGTCCTGGGTGGGGTGTAAATATTTCCAAATAGTAGTGGGATTCGTGTTTTTCTTTGCGTAAGTCCTGCAGGATTTATTTTGAAGACTTAAATGAGGCTTAATTTAAGTCTACTGCTGGTTAAACCTGCACGGGTTTGGGACTATCTTGATTTTGAGGGGCCTGCATAACATGTGAAAACAACACATTTAAATCATAAAACATATTTTTTGTTATACACATACAGCCAAATGGTGCTGAATATATTCTAGCATAAAATATCAGAATAAAGTTTTCAGAATGTGCCTGCAACTGGACAACCCTTTACTAATACTTCAGATACATGTTAGGCACCTTCCTGGGACTTCAGCTGAAAGCACTTGGGATTTTCCTGTCTGCTTCTTGTCAGTAAGTGACCCAAAATGCGGGACTGTAATCTGCAAAAATATCTTTAGGCCAACAGATGTTTTCTTTCAATAAACCATCTTTCTGATTTGATCAGTGATCAGTATCTGATGAACTTCCTGGAGGATGGGGGAGCTCTCACTCTGCTGGACATTTTGAGCCACTCTCAGAGCAAAGATGATGACAAGGCCGGAGCCATCAAACTTCTACTCACTGTCTCAAAAGCAGGTCGCAAGTACAAGGAGATCATCTGTGAAAGTCACGGTAAATTTCACATTTGTCTGTGGCATATGTAAATTTATTTTAGATTTTAGATCAGGTTTTAAAACAGCCTACAATATAGTTTATTTTATCAGTAATGCTTCTTTTGCTTTGTTTCCAGGTGTTAAAGTCATAGGCGAGTGCCTGTCCACATCAAACAGAGATGAAACCAAAGAGGCAGCGTCGGTCCTTTTGGAGTCCCTGTCCCACGGAAATCCCAGATATCAGGACCAAGTCTACAAATATCTGATTACCTGCATGACTTGTAGCTCACCTAAATCCCTGCAGCTTATTCTGCACACCTTATGTATCATCCAGGTGAAGCCAGCCATCTGTCAGTGTGTCCCAGAATGGCTGTGGCTACAATGTAGCTTGCCATCACCAGTGTGTGAATGTGTGTGTGAACGGGTGGATGACTGGTTGTGTAAAGCGCTTTGGGGTCCTTAGGGACTAGTAAAGCGCTATACAAATACAGGCCATTTTACAGAGTATGCACAAAGCTGTATATTACTGCAGTCAGTCTGTGTGTTGCAGAACTGATTTTTAACATTTTTTCTTTTGCAGCGAAAAATGAAAACAGCCCATTACAGCATTGTAGAGCCTCTGCTTAACACACTCAGATCCCTACACCTGGAAGTTCAGGATGAAGGTAAGCTGACACGCTAATTTTTAAATTTATCCTGAAATTTCTTTGTATCCTGTGAAATAACAAATCATTCCATCAGCCATTGTGATTGTGGATGAAAAATTGCGATCCTGTTATTATTTATCAGCTTTTCTGGTTTTGTCTCTTTATATCTTTGACAGCCATTAAACTCATCTTAGACCTGAAGCATTATGATGTGAAGGCAGTTCTACTGACTGGTTTGGTGGCTCTACTGAGGCCTATTAAAGAAAAAGAACACCAGCATCAAATCAGCAAAGGTGACATTAGAGTTTGGTTGTGTGCTGTGAAAGCCTTTAATATACACCTCTTTCTTTTGACCAATTATGGCCGCCTTTTCATATTTTAATTGGTGCCTTTCTGCAGTTTGTGATACAGTTACACAACCCATCAGTGAATGTGTTATAATTTTGTAAATGAGCCCTAACTTGTCACAGTCATTTTCATAAAATGTTTTATTGACAACCTTATACAATTTTGTCAGAATCAGAGATGACTGAGATGACTGGATCTTTCCCTGTACTTGTACAGCAAGCTGCTGCAGCTAAAACAATACGGTATGGAGTCCAAATAACCTCCTCAATCACAGTATAACACAAACTCAGTTAAACGTCTGGGATATCTGTCTGTCCAGTTAGCAAACAGAACATAATGTGAATTGTTCAAAACCATGATGGCTTTGCAGGTGGTTGCCAAAGACCATTGCTATCATGCCGTGCTCATGGAGCGTCATGTGGATGTTATGACCAAACCTTTAGAAACAAATCACACCCATTTACATACATACATACTTATATCTTCTCTAACATTTGCATTACACACCCACAGAAACTCAATGAGGACAGTATAAACAAAAATCCTGAGTTGTTCACGATAGATGCAAGGGGAACAACTCAAGGTTCGGTATCTTGCCCAAGGATACTTTGACATGCAGACTGTAGTAGCCAGGTGCTCAAACCATTAACCTTTGAATTAGTAGACAACCTGCTCTACCTCCTAAACCCCAGTCATAAGCAAAAAGCAAAACTAGAGAAAAATCTGTCAGGAGGGATAAGAAGAGAACAATGGTTTATAGTCACCACCTGCAAAACTATTTACTTTTTGGCAGGTGTCGTGTTGTTGCCTTTTTACCACTTTCTTTGGTAGCAAAAAGGGTGATTTAGAGTGACAGTGGTTTATACTTCCCAGTAAATAGATTGAGATGCATGAAGCTAAACTGACTTTTTAGGCCATGGTTTGATAAAACCATGACATAACATTTTATTCATGGCAGTGTGATAGCTTTATATGTTGTAATACAGTAGCTATCTTTAGCTGCTCCCATGTCACAAGGGTTCACAATAGCCAGTAGCTCCCCATGTTTGATTTGGCAGTTTTATACCTGATGTCCTTTCTGCATTTTAATGATGTTCAATATTTGTTAAAGGTTGCTGGCTGAGGAAGATCAAGAGCTTTCTCATGAGCTGCTCTCTCTTGGAGTGATCCAGCATCTTCTGCACATTATGGGGAACAGAGAACATCCTGATGGCCAAATACAAGCCAGTCTAACGTTAGAGGTACTTCAGTGTGTGCGTCTTCTCAAAAAAGCAGGCTGATGACACCTATGATGATTTTCTCACAACCATTTGGTACAAATAAAAAAAAATACTATAAAGCGCTTCAGCCTTGTATTTTAAGACTTTACTTTTTTTTTTGTTCTTTACTTTTTCTTTTCAGCAGAATAGGACATATTCACAGTTGTAACCCAACTGCTTTTTGAGAGCTTCATTACCTCATGCTTGTCTACAAAGCAGGACAGTTAAAATCATTATGTCTTGCCCAATTTTCAACTGTTTTTAGGTGGTTTGAGTTTCTGTTACTGTTCTGATAGAATTTTCTGATTACTTATGGGTTTTCTTATGACTGCTTCTTGGTCTCCCCACTGCCTCCACCCTCTTTAAGAAAAATGTGTAAGCAGTAATTTGCAATTATTGTGTTCAAGTTTTTTTTCTTTTGCATTAAATTAGAACCAGAAAGTGCCAGCCTTGTAATTAAGTGGAAACAGAGGCTGCTTTTATTGAAGTTGGGCTGTTTGGTTCATCTCCGTTTCTCATTTGTTTTGGTTTTGCATCTGTAGAAAGAAACATTAATTCAGACATATGAATCTCAGCTTCTGCTGTCTGCTTTCATCTCTGTGTAGTACTTTGTCGTCTCCTTCCCTGTTGTTGAGGACCAAGTGCAGAGAGTGATGGGCAGCGCTCTGTTTGCAGAGTTCAAAGTAAGCGATAACCTAAGTTAAAGGTGCATTGCTCCAAGTCAGTACCAACAAATATAATCACAATCTTCCTACAGAACAAAGCTGACACTGTATACATGAACATGAATGAAACAGAAGCAGAAATGCTGCTAACAAATCAGATTAACATGTCACAAGGTAATGATTTTACTGTTTTATTTGACAGCTGATTATTTTCCTATATTTCCTGTACTATGTGAAACTAATTGTATTCTTTTTCTTTTTTCAGTTTTAAATGGTAACAAGTCTGACAGCTGACCAGAGGAAAAATTGTTAGGATATAAATAAACAGATATAAATAAGGTTTTAAGAAATGTTTGTATTAATACCTATAACCTGTTCTACCATTTGTTTTTGTATTAAGAAAAAATATTCTATCTATCACTAGAAAAATGGGAAGTTCAGTCATTTATATTAATATAGCGAGAAATGGCTCGGACAATGGAAGCTCTGTCATAGTTTTGGGGCTTCTTCTCAAATAAATACAAATAAATAAATAAATTTGGAATTTATATGTGTTTGAGGTGTGTGCACACACACACACGTGTGTGTATACTCGCTTGAGTCAAATTTGAGGTCGCACTTTTTAACTCCCACCCTTTGGGGACACCGGTTTCTGTTTGGTTTAGAAGCAGGCTGACAACTGAATTTTACACCTCCAAATCCACAGAAATAAAAAAAAATCACTTGAGATTTTCATTTCATTAAGCAATATTTCTTCATACAGTATTTTTACCTTCCTATTGGGGACTGGGAATGTTTAAAGTCCCCTTTGGTGTCTTCAGTGATAAACCAACACAGATAAACCATTTTGTGCCACTTTTGAGGACCGTACTTCCCTTTGGGGTCTTAAGCAATACACAGATACACTAACTATTTTACTTCAGTTTGGGGGATATTACTACCCTAAAGGCAAGTCCTTCAAAGTAAGTACAATAAAATGTAAGGTTACGATTTAACTACCCAATCTAAAAATAATCATTTTGCAATTAAGTATGTTAATTTGACAACATCCAAGGGATTTGAAAGAACTTAAAATTAAGGTGTCTGTGAAGATTCTCAGTCATCCAAAGAAAAGCGTCTGGACTTCTTTGAGTTGCTTGAAGACGTTTCACCTTTCATCCGAGAAGCTTCTTCAGTTCTAAGGGTTAAATGGTGGAGAGTCATTGTGAAACCTGGCCCCACCCTATCATGTGATTTCCTGAGGTCAGACGGCCCAGGATGTGAGTGGGCGTTAAGGCGTCTGGGAAGGGATCTCAAAACTGGATTATAGATGGCAGACAGTTGGTGTTGTAAACCAACGCACACACACACACATGCAGACGCACGAAACACGTACACTGATACGCCCTCACTATCACCCTCCCTACCCCGGATCCAACGCCTCCTCCCATGCTTACCTCTCATCCGATGTGGACACCAGATCAGCTGGAGGCGCAATCGAAGATTGCAGCAGTGATGTTTGTGTATTGTATGTATGGTTGGCAAAGTCTGTCATCTCGGTTGTGGGCAACTGCGACTGACAAATAAAGGCTATCTCATCATCATCATCATCTTTGATGTTTGATTGAGTCCAGCATAGAGTTTCCACACTGTGTAATAAACACTGCACATTTCAGTAGTTGTTCTGAAGAGGTGAAAATTTCCATGTGTTGTTCAAAGACAGGAAAGCTGTTTTGTCTTGTTTCTTGTGCAATATTAAACACAAGATTTGCCCGAGCTCATATTTCATTACACATTAAACTCATGACCAATGTCCTGTGGTGATCAAATGAAAGTTAAGGCTGCTAGTGTCAGGGTTGGTTGAAGGAGGACCCAAATGCAGAACGTTCTAAACGTAGAAAGTGTGTTTATTTACAAAAAGCTATGAAACAGTGCCAACAATCCACAGTGTGTTCCCAATTCCCAGGCCTTGATTCCTTTCCTTGATATGTGGTGAAGTTTTGTCCTCCTTGGTGCCTATGTACACAGTTTGCTGCTCCCGTCACATGTTTCCACATTTAACCTAGAAACGAGAGATGCCACATTTAGTACAGTCCTATCCACCGTCCACTGCTCTCTTAAGTAGGGCTCCTTGATAGGCACACACACACAAACACACACACACTCACTCCAACTTTTACACAGGGAAGCGAGGGAACAGGAGCAGATCACACCAACAAACAACCATAAGCATTCCAAAAGACAAATGAAACTAATAATTATTCATCAAACCCCAAAATAACAGACCCAGGCCCATGACAGTTAGAAATCTTAACATACAGTGTTTATATGATGCATACTGTTATTTTAATATCTATTGTAAACTAGGGCAATGAGAACATTTTTCCTTATCTGCTGCAGTGGCTGATTAAGAAGCGTGGGACAATACTATCAACTACTGCCTGAGATTGAGATAATTACTTTACAGCATGGCTGAGGATGACAGATTGCACTGGATACTGTGAGGATTCCAGTCCCATTTGTTGAACTACTTCTTGAAAACAATAATTAACTAATGTGGTTTCAACTGTAAGAAAGGCCTCTCCAGATGTTGTCCTGGTGGTGGAAGAGGCCAAGGAACTCTTCTGGGAATTGATCAAAGAGTGCAGGGAGATTTCTAAATACCAAGTATGCATATTGAGAAACAGCGAAGCGTAGCCAACGCCTGTTGCTTTGGCGTGGTTTAAACAATGCCTAAGATAAAATGTTATAATAATAATAATAATAATAATAATAATAATAATAATAATAATAATAATAATAATAATAATAATAATAATAATAACTTTTTATTTTATTATCATTTAAAATATTTAGGAGCTTTAGTAAGAGTATAATCGAGCACATTTCATTTAGTTTTCCTGGGAAGGCCAACTAATTTGATTTGTAAGTTTCAGACTTAATAGCTGGGACCACTTTAGTTTTACTTTGTAAAGCACGTGGACACAACTTTTAAAAAAAAGTACGAGTCGTTTTCGTATTTATGTACAAACAATTAACTAAGGTACTGAATTACAGTTTGAACATTTCGGTAGCCTATCCTTTTTAAATTAAAAGGCCTCGATGCTTCACAATGCTTCTGTTAGACATCTGGAGAAACGTCTTGTGTGTTAGCCACAGAGTTTTCCACTGGTTACGTACTACAGCGGGGACTGTATTAACAAGGACTGAGGACTGTGTTATTGGCCATATTATTTCAGTAGGATAAATGATGTATGGGTCCCCTCTAGTGTCCAAGAAACATATTACTCGTATAGATGACCAAACTTTTCTTTGAAACTGTGCATGCGGAAAGAGGAAAAATAATAACAATACCACTGATGTGAAAATATATTTAAAATATTTATTTGAATAAAAGTTAAGATCTCTACTTGTTTGTGAAACCACCCAACGCACCGGACAGTGCACTAAAGATGTGAAGAAGAGCGTGCAGATAGGGTGGAGTGGGTTTAGACGAGGATAGCAGCAAGAGAGAAAAAGTCTCACAAGTGAGACCTGCGATGATGTTTGGTTTGGAGACTGTGGCACTAACAGAAAGACTGGAGGCGGAGCTGGAGGTGACAGTATGAAGGTACCAGGCAGGAGGCAAAGAGGGAAACCTGGGATTGCATTAGGAGATTCATGGATGCAGTGAAGGAGGATTGCTGTGACAGAGGATGCTAGGGATAGGGTGAGATAATCCGCTGTGGCGAAAGCCTAAAGGGAGAAGGTTTGCTCATGAAAGAGCCTCACATCGGTGGCTTGGTTTAATCTGTTTCAAAAAGCATATCATGAACCAGACAGCAGGCGGAGTTGCTGACCTGGAGGAGGAGCCTGTTACTGCATGGGCTGGCTGTGTGAACTCTTCACCTATGTCACATTTACAAGACTGGTCTATAAAATCTAAATGACCTTACAACTCTGTAATAACACTCGGACAAAGTCATATAATTTCTGATGTCGTGTTACTCCTAAAGCTTAGGCATGTGGAAGCCCTGGCTAATAGAATATTAAATATGTATGACTCCAGTCTGTAGATATGTGCATAGTAAACATATTTATAGTGGTACAGTTATTAAGGAGAGAAGCGCTGATTTCATGCAGCTACATGAAAGTTAACCTCCCTTTATCGCGTTTGGGGTTTTTTACGACAATCTGCGACAAAATCTCCGGTTTACGTCAGCCGTAAAGCTGACAATAGTGATATGAGATAACTGAACACTGTAACGTTACTTTACAGCATTTTGTCTATTTGAAGCAGTTAAAAATCAAAGAAAGTTCAGCATTTCCCAATTTGACAGCTCGTTCACTCGCCGCCACGCCTAAGCAAACAGTTTTACCAGCACTCAGCGTCCCTGTGTGAGTACAGAAAGCAGCGAGAGCCAGTGGAACAAGAACTGCTTTTAGCCAGTCATTGCCATGGCCTCCGAAAGCGGCGATAGCAACATGGATAGAGAAATGATTCTGGCCGATTTTCAGGTGAGTGTCATTTTTTCTTAGCCCCTCATATTGTACGAGGTGGGCATTAATGTGCCCGTTGTTGTTGAAACGCCTCTGACTGGCGTGGTAAACAGCAGACCTGAGCTGGTGTTTCTGTGGTTAGCACGCTGTGCTAACACACTGACAACTTGCTACCTGATTATGAAGAAGCCTGTTATCTGTGTGACCAATAACTACATAACAGAAAAGATGACCCAGACAGATGACAACAGTCATCTAATCTTTTGAATCGTTTACATATAACGATCCAACTACTACTGAGAGGGAATTTTCGGGGCTAACCGCTGCTGTCAGCTTGTTTACACATTGTTTTGCCAGCGTTTCAAATCCTTATCAGAAACTGTGTCATCCATAAAGACTCTAAATGTTAAGCCCAGTTTGCCGTGAACATTGCGATAATGGCGATAAACCTTTGCAAACTGGCAGTAATTTATGATTCTGTTTATCTGACGGTCTTTACTAGAACAGCATATAATCGTCATCTTCTGTTTGTGTTTAGCTAACTGTACGCAAGCTCCCCGGTGAAGAGCTTGTTACTGTACTTTTGTTTGCAAGTTTACTTTAGTATACTGTTAGGGAACTAAGTGATTTTTATTTTTATAGCGCTTTTCGAGACAAAGGACCGTCAAAAAGTGCTTTAAAAAGGTGAATGGATAAAAACTAGCCCACACTATTCGCAAAGTTGACACACATTAACCAAGCAAAACAACCCAAAATCAAAACCACTATTTAAATACTTATCTAAACAATTTAGTTGTTTTTTCTAAACAGTGGTAACCTCTTCCATATTTTGGAGCTAAGGTTTTGAGGCAGAATTCCCTTTTGTTTTCAAATGGGTACGCAGAATCAAAAGAAGGCCCCAATCTGAGGACCTGAGGGGTGCAGTGGGCCATAAAAGTCAGAATCAAGATTTGAAACCGAAATCTAAACCTGGTAGGAAGGCAATGCAAAACCCTTAAAAGTGGGGTGAAATGTAAGAACTTAAAAGAATGAGAATAAAAGCAATCCAAGCAAGAGGAGGCAAAGTCTTAAACAAGCATCACCAATTGACTTTTAGAGTTTAGTAATATTTCTCAAATGGAAAACAAAACAAAGCAAAACACCAGCATATCAGAGACTTAATGTGAGCATTAAATGTCAAAGACTGAAAAACAGACAAAATATCCCATGATTTAGCATGTCAGGTTTTAGATTGGATAAAGGGACCCCAGTTCCTGTCTGATTTGGCAGTAATGCTCTGAGGAGCAATAATTAGATGTGCTGTCTTTGTCTGCATTTAACTGTAAAAAATTATTCAACTAGATCCAGTTCACAAGGTTTAAAAGAGAGGGAGACTATACAATGAAAGCACCAGAGGACTTAAACCAGATCGTTGTACGAAGCTGGATGATGAGAGCAGATCTGAGCAAACATCTTGCCCACTGAAACCAAAAGCATTCTATCAGCAACATATGAAGTAAACTAATCCAAGACAGGGCTTTGACTTGTGAATCAAGATCAGTGGTATCAAAGGTTGGGCTAAAGTCCAGGTTATGTCTAGCCAGCATGATAATATACTTTATATACACACACAACTAGTTTGCTTTGGATTTTATTCTTGATATGTAGTACTGGGCTGTTGGTTTCAACACTGCATCGCACTTTGTTCTGAATTAATTTCTTGCTGTTAACACCAAATTTTCCTGGTATCAGCAGACAGCAGGGACATGCCAGTGTTACTTTGCTTTTTTGTAGATACTTGAAGAGCGCTTCATCATCAAGTAAAAACTTTATGAATTCTATAGAGGGTCATTTTAAATAGGCATAAAATGTTCCTTAATGTTGGCATAAATATTGTTTTAAGTATTAACTGCTCCTATTATAAAGAAAATAGACATTTCTTACACATATCTAATAGGTTGAAATGTCATGCTGGTTTAAAGACCAGTTGAACACAACAGAACCAAAATGCTCAGTACATGTTTTACTGTTTTACTATCTGGGTCTGTTTCTATTTATTTATTAAGGTTTTACATTTAAACTAGACCTACTAATTTATTTCAATGGTACTGACATTAAAGCCCATGTTTGTTGTCATGCTGAATATGTATTACTGAGATTCTGAGAAACTGGCAACCTTGTTTTGATCAAGACATCACTGAATGTCCATAATCGTTCTTAAGACTGTTACCATTTCACGTTGCTTTTATGGGTAATAGAGTAGTAGTTAAACTGTAACTGTTATTGTTCTTTTCACAATTAGAATTTGATCTCATACGATGCATTAGTCTGCTGAATTCATTTTTTGTTTTGCTTTCCCCTCACAGGCTTGCACTGGAATTGACAACATTGCAGAGGCAATCACTCTGTTAGAGCTTAATAACTGGGATTTAGTGGTAAGTTCATTATCTGCAGGCTCTATTGGGCTTTACTCTTGGACACACGGACTTAGTCTGTCTACAGGGCAGGTTCAAGAGGGCAGTTAACATCCAGTAGCGCACACCGTGTAACGGGCAAATGATTTCCTCATGTAATCCCGTCAGGTTTGTATTAATTCATGATGCACCTCTCAGCATGAAGTGCATATTGGAAGAGGTCAGTCTATATTTAGATAGATGCTGGCAGGAGCTCAAAGCAGGCAGCGAGATAGACAGTGGGGGCTGGACTCACTGCGGCTGTAAATCTGATGGCTCGCAGTTCTTCTGCAGTAGGTGTTAGTTTTTGTAAAAACAAATGTGTTTGCTAAGTGTGATTGTGGAGTTTCACCCCAATACCTTAGTACTGCATCTGCCGGCAAGTTGGAGTTTGTGGTGTGAAATATTGCCATTGCTCTTATGTGCTTACTGTCCATTTTATTTTATTTTTAAATTTAGAGTAATAAAAGCAGACGTGATTTTTTTATTTTTTAGGAAGGGTGACCCATTTGCAGCTGTTTTTAGTGTTAGGAAAGATAAAATAAATGGATCATTACAATGCTGCTAAACTTTTTATAGCCTGAGCATGTTTGTATTGAGTAAGAATGCACTGTTGCTTTTAAAAGTCTTCTTCTTTTTTTTGACTTATCAACGCACCTAAAGCTACCTGCAATGCCAGGATCTGACACTTAACTATCAGTGATTCATTTTAATATTTATTCGAGCTTCTTCCCACTGTGACATTTTAAAATGTGACAGAAACTGTTTAAACACAAATTAATAGCTCAGAAAAGAGAAACAAAGTTGTGACTTTAAGTTGAAACCGAAGCCGGTGGAAGCTTCAGTCAAGAGACAAAGAGTCGTGTTCATAAGTGCTGAGGTTATGTTTGTTCGTGATAACTGCCCACCGAGTTTCTGGCAGTTCACCAGCCATTAATGTGTGGCATTTGATAAACGGCAAAGACAGTTATAAGACCTAAAGATAATGACTGTATACTCCAATGAAGGCCAACTATAGCATGTTTGATGATGGGGCTGGGTGTTTTTTTGCCATTATTTCACAGTTCCTTATACCTTTTCTTTGCAAGAAAATTCTAGTATTACTTTTCATACAAACAATGAATAGTGGATATGATTATAACAGCGCTTACCAGCTTTACTTTGCCTGTTTGGCAGTGTAGAATAGTGAGTGTTCGAGAGGAATCCAAACAATTGTCGATTCAAACAAAAGCAAACTGCAAAGCAGACAGTGGCTATATTTGGCCTTTCATTTCCCTTTGTTCTGATCTTTCACTCTCCTTCAGTGTTTTTTCTTCTTTTAAGTAACAGAATTTGTAAACTTTCAGAACGCACAGGTCGGACTCTACCTGTCAGCCTGACAGAGTTTGCAAGTCAGTCAGTATAAAATGTGTAAATTTTATTGAAAGAGATTTAATTTTTCATATATATATACATATATATGAAAATAGACCTAAGACCATAGAGGCCTAAATGAAGCTTGTTTGCCAAAAGTAGTTTATTACAGTAATTACAGTTAAAACCTGTTTGGTGATCCATGCTGCATCTGCCAGCCTCTTTGAAATTAGTTCAGTTTACGTTGGTTGCATATTTTGTCATGGTGTTATTTGGTGTTTGAAGGCAAAAGGACAACAACTGAAATTTTGACTTCTGCATTTATTACAGGCAGCCATCAATGGGGTCATACCACAGGAAAACGGGATCTTACAAAGGTAATAACCACATTCTCAAAAATCTGCTCTAAATAAGAGAAAACGTACAAGCTCACCTTTTAATTCCAAGGGAATGCTGCATAAGTTCAGAACATTTTTGTATTTCTGTCAAACCGTAATGACCAAGTTAAAGGTTAGACGTAATCACAGGCAGATGTGAAAACACATAAATGAGTTTGGGGATTCCCAAAAAACTCTCAGTGAAATATGTGCCTCTGATGTACATCACCTGCATACGCGAGTCAGAAAATAAATAAGGAAATCTTAACCAAAATCTGACTGTATTTGCAGGAACATGAAGTCCTCATCTCAGTGTTGACAAGGCGTTGTGAACTTTATCACGGTTATAGTGGATACAGAAGTGTAGCTCAATAAAAACAGTCACACGCAGCAACATCCAGGAAATAATAACCTAGAGTCTACTGAGCTGCAGGGTACTGCTTCTGCTATGATTTTTCTATTCTGCTTTTTAATGGAGGATTGATATTAAAAAAACTTCCTGCAAGGAAGCTTTCTGCTAAGAATCAAGTTGAACACAGTTTCTGATTAGAACGGGTTTCTTTTAAGAGGGTTTGTGCCATTCACTTTCCTTCAACAGTTACGGTAGTTGTTACTCATGAGCTAATGCATACACATGCACACAATGCATGTGTGTATGTGAACATGCACACATGCATGCATGTGCACGAGTGACCTATTGTCAGCTCTTGGGCCATGAATGCAATTAGTTAATCTAGACCCTCCCACTGGAGGCCTCCCCTTAACCGTTTTATTTTGCAAGTCACTTGTGCGCACGTGTGCACATGCATGTGCTGTAGTTTGTTTTCAGCTCTTGCGCCATGTGGATATTGCCAGTCTTTCTTGAAGGCACACACTGTCACGAACGGAGGCTGGCTGGCAGTGTGATCAGCAGCCAACACATTCACTCAGTGGCTGGCATTGGTATGAGTAGGCCAGAGTTGTCCTGTAAACAGACTCTGATGACGTGACCTGATCCGGGGCCAGTTGGAGGGTACTCCAGCACTGCTGTCTAAACAGTGTTTCTGTCTTTAATCGTGTCTTTACAACTAAGCAATTTAAGAATCATAAGCAGCTTGTTAAGAGCGTTAAATATGATTTTCTCATGAGACTCCGCTCCGTCATCTGTTGAAATCATGAGTCCTGTTATAGGTGAAGGCCTCAGTAGTTTGGTTTAGATGGAGAAGAATGCCATCTACTTGTAGTAAAGGGTAAAAGTACGCCCAGAACACTATAAGAGATATTTTAAATGCCTTTTCAATAGAGATCTTTTTTTCTATTCATTTTGACAGCTCTTGAAATCAGCCTTATTTCCCCTCGACACTTTCAGCATTAAAAAAAAGATGATTCACACATGCATTGCAGCCCTAAACTTTTCTAGTCACTGCCTTATGAATGTGCCTGTCACAGTTGGATTGGCAATTATATGATATTTAATCTGCCAACATTTCAGTACAAAGTCTAGGTGTGATATCTGATCTTTGACAGTCGCACAGTTAATGAGTCCAGTAAATTCAAAGCTAACGAGTGGTTGTCCTGTGTCCTTGCTGCGTGCTCTACTCAGGTATTGCCTAAGTCAAACCGAGTATTTGCAGTATTGGAAATGGTGAGAAAGGAGAACTTCCAACTATGTCCTGACTTGGATTTCCCACCACTTTTCTGCAGTTCATGGCACATGTGTTATCTCTGTTCCTTTGTTGGTATATTTCACAACAGCCTGATGTTGATTGCATATACACTATAAAACATCAAGAGCCATTATGTGAACCCATTGTTTTAGTTGATTTCCTGCATCGATTACACGTAAAATGTTATCTTATTTTCATCTGCGTTACAAGTTTATATCTATAAAATACAATTTCATTAATAACACAAACAATGAAAGTCATTAATTTATCAGCGCACGTGTGAGGAGCTGTCTTTGAGTGTGCAGTATTTGTAACTCAGTACATGACATTCTGATTTTAGGAAAAAAAATGCTAATTTTTAATTTATTGGTGGATTAATTTTATTTCTCACTGAGTTGATGAGCAGGGGTGCAGGTAGATTATTCTAACATGGTTGGATCTAGTCCTTTTCCTGTTGCTCAGGTTTGTTGTGGAGGTTTTTATGGCGGACAACATACGGCTCAGGCCAGTGACTTCTCCACTGTTGTTAAACTGATAAAATGTTTAAGCATGGCTTTTGCGCTTGCGCAAGCCTGTTATGCCTGAAAGTTTCACACAAATTTCTGATAGGATAAACTGATGACATTAAGTATCCAAACAGTCAAAGGTCAGCTTTATTGCAGCATCATAATGTTTGCCAAAAGCAATTTTTCAGTCATTATTCAGCACCATAACTGAGGGGCACGAGGGGAGATTGTGACCATATATGTCTTTTATTGAATTGGTTATACCTGCTTTTGCTGCCTAACATTTAAAGTAAATATTCTGTATGAGTTTACACAGACATGGAGCTGCACTATAACTTGAATAATTTGAAGGAGCATACAACCACAAGGAAGTCATTTTAGTTCTATTTTGAATTTCTTTTCTGACCGTCTTCCTGTAGTAACTTTTCCAGTGAGGCGAGTCAGGCCACAGTGTACGGACCTCCTAGCCTCTCAGAAGCAGCTGACGCAGCAGCGGGAAGCACAGTTCCTCCCCCCTCTTCTTCATCTTCGTCTTCTTCACCTCCATCGTCCTCAGCTTCAGCTTTTTGCCCAATCAACCCTTCTTCCCGACACATCGTAGAGCGTCAGTCCCGGATGCTCAACTTCAGGGTCGAGTACCGGCAACGCTCTGTAGAGCTGGTGGTTGAGGAGGGCAGCACAGTTGGTGAGCACCACAAACTCGCACAGATGTACCGTGTCCATATTTAACGCTTTCGCACTGACTTTTGCAAACAAAAGGTCAATTTTCCTTTCTTTGTCTAATCCAATCCATAGGAGAAATCAAACAGATCCTTGAAACAGAGCTTGGTGTTCCGGTGTCCAAAATGCAGTTGAAAGGGTGGAAGAGCGGAGATGTGTCTGATAGTGTGAGTTTAAAGCTTTAATTTTTATAAAGCACCTTGAGGTGACTACTGTTGTGAATTGGTGCTGTATAAATAAAGCTGAATTGTATTGAATTGAATTAACACATTAAGACACTAAGAAAAATGGTGATATAACACAAGTCTGCTCCTTCTGTTAATTGTTTTACATTACCAGACAGGTGTTGCATTTAGGAGCCGATCTAATTTATATTGTCTCTACAGCTATAACTCATTCACAGGACCTTTTTACAGTTGTGTATGTTTATGTGTGTGTACTCAGATGGTGCTGAGAAGTTTACACCTGCCCAAGAACAACAGCCTGTATGTCCTGACCCCCGACATTGCCCCTACTGCCAGCACCAGCAAAAACAGGTACTCTCTAACTCCCATCCTTATTATGGGGATAAATCCTTTCTTGTCATTCTGCTGCGTATACACTATAAATCATTATAGGTAGTGGCATGAGTGCAGTTCAAACACCAGGTGGTGCTATATCTCCACTTATAAAGAGGAGAGGGAGCCAACGCTGCTTTCATAGCTTTATTAGGAGACATTTGACCTGGCAGTGCACATTCGCTTTTCACATCCTTTGTGACATTTTGAGAAGATGAGAGGAACGTCTGGTGCCACACTCTTTGTGTGTTATGCAAATAATAATTTTGTCGTCCGTCTTTGTCATCTTCGCTATGATATTGTTGCTTGCCAAAGGTTTTCCTTTGCATCTTTCTCTTCAGAAGTTGTGTATGTGACAGCCACACTTCATATCTATTATTTATACCTTGCTTGAAAGATCACACATTAACACGCAGTAACAATAGAGATTTTCTGGGAAAGCCTGTGAAGTCGGTGTTCTTCATCCAGAGGTTTCTCGGGTTGTCTTAGTGAATGCGTGACAGCATTAGCAACCTTTTTCTCTGAAATGTCAGGCAGCTCAGGATAAAGTCGTAGCAGTAATACAATCCTAGTTGGCAGCTGAGCATGTGATTGGTCTTTCATCAGTATCAGGTAAACATCATCCAAAGAAATAATATATCTGCTTTATTCTACTTGGTTATCACAGGATGACAAAGATCATTTTTATTTTTTGTTTTGAGGGGATTGGACGGATAATGATAGATATGAAGGGTACACATTTTTTTGTTTGTGGGAATATGTCTTTACAATATTACCTTGCACTATTTGTATGGTTGCAGTATTTGAGTTCTTTGTTTGTATGAGTGTTTGCTGTCTGTCATTGTCCCCGCCGTGTAATTTCGTGTGCGCTGTAATTTGAAGACACATCCAGGCAGAATGATTGAGGATGTACAGGGCCACTTCTGTGATTAATAACGGAATTGGTTTTCTTTTTTGAAGCTAATGTCCCCGAGGACATGGTCTGTGAGCTAAAAACAAAACGGGAAAGAAATGATTTAATGGAAATTTACCAGCAGTGGTTAGTGTTTTATGTGTTCTTCAGAATATTTTTAAAATTAATGGTTGAGCAGTGTAGTTTCAGATCCAGTACCGTTATCAGCATTTATCAATTTAACATTGCATTAAAAAAGCAGCTGTAAGGTCTTCTTGAGTGCATAATTATGTAATTGTGGAACCTAATAAGTTGTGACGTAGTCTGGGACATTTTGAAGTATAACATTTTGTGAGCAGAGTTTCCCGTGTCTCTATGAATCATCTTCAAATCATCATCAAAAGCTCTGTGGCTAGTACGGGGCATGTATCTGCAATGAGCATTAGTTCGTTTGTTAGAAGATCAAGAGGGTTTTTGTTTAGGTTTTTTTTATTTTATTTTTTTTTTATTGGCGTGTCATACATTGACCTCCAATTCTTTTTAATCTTTTCTTTTTTCAGCTGTGAATTAAAAAAACAAAAATTGTACTGTAGCTCTCCCCTGAGAAAGCATCCACATGTCAGCAGAATACGTGTGGAGGAAGTAATTTGGCAGTTTGCTGCTTTCCGTGCTAGTTAGGCTAAGTGGTAGTTATACGGTGTTGGCAGTTAATGACCCTCCGTTGCTCTCTCTCTTCCCTGCCTCTCCTCATCTTCTCACTCGTACACCGACTGCTGTGTCTTTTTAGCAGCACCGTTGCCTTTCCTCCAAGTGTTATCGATATCATTTTGGGTGTCAGGAGCTCGTTATTCTGTGTCAGCTATTTTAGCGGCGGACAGTTGGGGCTGAAAGGAGTGGGTGGGCTCTTGTGTATATGCACATGCAATTGTCTATTAACGTGTGCCTGCGTGCGTATGGTGACCATGTTGGCATACTGGGAGCGGATAGGTGACAAATCACAGAATGTGAAGGGAGCAGTCCCCTGTAGCGAGACCAAACAGGCTGTTGGCTTGTAGTAAAAATAAACTGTGGTCACACCATATACACACAGTTCATGTGAAGTGTCTGCAGATTTGTTGTAGCAGAGAGATCTCAGTGCAAGAATTAGTGTCATACCATCTCAAAGTATTCATGTCTTATGAATGAACTGATTTGGTATCAAATGACCATAAATGACCAGTTCTTGTGTTATTTGTGTTTTAAATATCTTATAATATTTGATTTACTGATGAAAGTGGCAGTCTTCTCATTTTACTCATGCAACATAATTAGAGGAATTAAGGATGAATCAAATGAGTATTACAATGTATGAGGGGAAAATGAGAAAGAGGTTGATTTTCATGAGAAAATCATGAAAAACGACGTGTGTGTCTTTATAAAATCTGAAACTTCACTATGGAAGGAAATGTGTAATTCTTATAGTGTGTATATATCTTAATGATTATTTTTTACTGTTGATTATATTGTATCCCTGCCTTTGAGAAGCTTTAACCACGGCCCTGATTTCAGTTTCACTTCTAATAAGCAAAACTGAGTGCAGCACTTTACGGGTTAACATTAAGACAAAGGTCTACTTTTATTTGTTTTTGACCTACTGTCCCACAAGTTTCTAATAAAATGTAGCCTTCCAGCATGTAATTATTATCTAATTAACCATAATTAATCCAAATATAGCAGAATATCTAATTAGTAACATTAAAAAAAACTATGTATCTCATTTCCCTCTAAGTAATCTATTTGTTTGTCTCAACTTGGATGGATGTTGTACACACTAAAGCCATTTTCAAACAGGCATCCGGCAACAGTGTTTGCTTCAAAAATCCACACACGGAGTTGCCTCTTTATTAGTTGCACTTGTAGTCTGCCACAATTCGGTACAAGAGCTCTGCTATAAAACCTATTTTTATTGTGTTTAACCTTTTGTGGAGTGTATAATGTTGTTGTGTATGTATACTTAGAGTGAAAGTGGTGTTGTGCTCTAATAATGCACTGACAAGTGGTTCTTGTCATTTATGAGAATATTTGAAAAACCTTTGAATATAATACAAGCCAGAAGATAACTGCAGCTAAACCTCAGTGCTAAAACATCTTATTTAAAACCATCGCAGTGGTGTCAACAGAAACATTTTAGGTATCCCAAAGTCGGCTTTATGGCAGAGCAGTTTTATGGGATTTCTTTAGGTTACATGGTGCATGTAATAGGATGACCACAAAGTGTAAAAATGGGTGGTTCGTGGCACTCGGGCAATATCTTTTTGACATCTAGGAAGAAAATAGCGGTCATACAGACTGTCTTATCGAAGTTTGAGCTTCTTTTAATTTGGTTGGTAGCTATGTCCCATATTACAGACTGCAATATGGCGTGCACTGAAAATGTTTATATATTCAACATTGTGATTTTGCATGATTGATATTCAGTATCAAAGCCAAAAAGGGGGGAAAAAACGGTGTAAGTACATTTTTCAGACACATTTTCTACCAGGATTGTTTTGCTTGTTGAGACATATTCATTTTTAGCTTTTGTTGGTTTCAGAGAAGCAGTATAACACACAGCAGGTATGACAGGAGTATAACGTGCAGAGACGTAAAGTTGCTTTATAATATTTTAAAACTGGTATATATGAATAACCTTAACTTAACTTAATAGTATAGTTATGAAAGCAGGAAAAAACATCTCTTAGTAAAAGTTTTCTTCTAGCTGCTAATGATTTTTTCCAAACAAAAAGCAAAAAGGAATCACTACCATCTAAATAAAATGGCTTGTAACACACATTTTGAATAAGAGTAATGAACCTCTCACTGTCTCCCGAACTATATTTGCTAGTTTGTATTTTTTTTTTTTTAATCTGAAAAGACAGTTATCCACCCAAATGTAATTTCTCAGTGCTCATAGTAAAAATTCAAATCTCCCGTAAATGGTAATATCCAAAGCAATTACTTTGTCGAGCTTGGCTCATGCTGTACACAGACCTCCACCAAAACCGACTGATTAAATAGTGCTGCACTGTCATTATGATCCCGCTGAGCAAACTCCTTTTGGTTGTCTTGTTTGATTAGAAATAAATCTCGAGGCTTCGGGAGGTATTCCTTTGAGCACCGATTCATTTAGATAGTTATTTAGTTAGTGAAGTGATGTGCAGTTAGTAATGGTCTGAAGTTTTTCTGTGGCCATGTTGATGACCGCATGTGAATACAAGATGGTGTTAAGGAGGAGCTAATCTCGTGCATAAATGATGAAGGGCTGATGAATATTTCAATAGAGCCTGTTTCCTTTATTGTTTATTCTCTGCTCCAGCTCTGAGCAGGCACGTGTTTGCCGAGGAAAGGTTATTTTAATTTGAACTCTGGAAAGAAGTTTGAAATTAAAAAAGCGATTCATGAGGTTTTTTTATGTATTCTTGTTTTATTGAGCTTTGCCTGTCGGCTTACGCTTCACCTCCGCGTGTCAGCTGTCCAGTCTCAGATACACAGATACTTCAGGGAGATAGCTAACTGGTCAGCTAAAGCAGTGATGCGAAGGATTGTGCGAGTAGCACAATAATAACCTTTTGGAAACAATGGCAGATCAAAATAGAGCAGAACCTGAATGGTTTCACATTTTTCTGCTTTGTTGTGGATGCAAAATATGGAGGAGGTAAGCAGACTCTCGTGTGCGCCTCAGAACCTCCTTTGTACCTGTTAGGGGCATAAGATGAGCTGGCGTGTATTCTGCTGGTTGGTGTGTTTTTTCAAGCATTTAAAGCAGCAGCTGAAACACGCGTTATGGTAGTTCGTAAATACCAGTGAGCAGTTTTGGTGAATGTTTATGGGACAGCGTATGCGTGTATGGGTATTGGTGTTTTGTAGGCACATGTCACATTGTGTGCATGTGTGCGTGCGTGTGCGTCTCTGTGTCTGGCAGTGCTAGTTTAATAAGGTCTAGAGTCTGCTCTGTGCCGCGGGGACTCACAGCTTAGGCGACGGGCTTACCTCAGAATGAAACCAATCTGTTTAGCCTGCTCTTCTCCCCCTGCAGAACGCTCCATTTTTGCTGTCCATAAAGTTAAATGACATTTTCCTCACGGCACCCTTATGCCATGTCAAGTGCCTCCGGAGATGTTCCGGGCCGACCTAGATGTCAACGAGTGTGTGTGTGTGTTGAGTGAGAAAGGGACCTCTGAAGGCAGAAGCAAACACTGCGACATCCACATTTCAACCCTGCACTGCTTGAAGGGCCTGCTTCCCCGAGAACACAGCCGCTTTGAAAACACAGGTGGTGAAAGCGGTCCAGACAAAGGGATGTTAGATTTGAAACATGGTTGTTCTGTTTATATGTGAACCAGCAGGCCTTCCTTAGACAGATGGGAAATGACAAGGAGATGACTCATCATGAGTGGCAGTTTGTTTCCGGTCTGAATGCATTTGATATTTTAAGTAGCTATATTTGTACTATAGAGCATGATGAGTGATATATTTTTCAAAGTAAATCTCAAACAGAACCTCCACCCACACACACACCAAATGGCTCATCGGCCTGCCATAAATGACTGATAAGATGTTCCTTCTTTGCTTGGAAGGACAGAGTAACACTTCCACTCAGTTTACCCTCTATCTCTGCCTATTTAGGAGTCTAGCCGCTTGCCAGCAGCAGCTCGGGACTGTGTCCAAACATAATCGTGATATTAGCTAGATCCTTATTTATATGTCCCTACCCCTTCCATCTCTCCTCTCTCTCACACACACGCACACACATCGCTCTCATCCGTCTGCTCGGGCCTATTACATATGCATCCATCCTTCCCACTTCACACATTTCCAATCTTCTCCAGTTAGCTACAACAAACATTACATTTACATATTGATTTCGTAGTTTTAGTCAATGTAAATATGCTGTCATTACAGTAAATTTGAGCTTCTGTTAACATAAGCTCGTCCAGATCTGCGCAGATTAAGGGTGTGATTGCATAATTAATGTGTGCGCTACATATTAATTCCCCCATCCCTCTCTTTCTCTCAACTCTTCCTCCTCTTCTTGGGTTCTGAGCCCTGATTAAGTGCCTGTTTCGGCCTTTAAGCCTCCCATTGCTATTCAGCCTCACAGACCCAGCGTTTGCTCAAAACGCTACTTAACCTCACAGCTTATTGTAAATTAAGCTTCCAAAAGTTGATTCCCCCACCTCTTCTTCTCTAACACCGCTGTAAGTTAGTAAGTGAGCTACGGGTGTCGGTCCAGAGGCAACATCTTAGAGCAGCGGTTGTCTGTAAATACCGTTTTCACAGATTAATATGAAAGTTTCTTGGTAAATGTCTGCTGGACTTATTTGCAGAATTACTCTGAAACTTTTTCACATTCAGTTTTAGTTTTGTATTATTGTTATTTTTCACTTTTAAGGTCAGTGGAAAAAAAATTCACGCTGAAGGGAATTCAAATGGAGATAACTATAGCATAGTCAGTCAATACATACTTTATGACCTGCCTACAACAACATTAACAGCTTTCTAGATACATCTATTGTAACTGTAACTGGACTAGGTTTAGGCTATTTCAGATTTTTGACTGTGTTCAGCTAGTTCAGGATATGCCACAGCAAAATGTTGCTTTTTATTTATATTTATTTTTTAGTTCTGAAAGTACTGTAGGCCTTTTCTCCTGTTTTGTTAGCGTTAAGGCAGATTGATCGACTCCCCGCTGTTAATGTGCAGGTGGTCATAGCTGTTGGAGCCTGCTGTGCTGAACATAGCTCTGGACAGGCTTGTTAAGACATAACCAGAAAAGAGAACGACTTACCCCCTGAGGAAGCACCCACCTCCCCACAGGCCAGCAGGCTACCACTAGTTGACAAGTTTCAGCTTGCCCTTTACTCAACTCGAGTCACTGTTAGCAATTATGTATGTTTGTCTTTGCCCTCTTCTTTCTCTTGTGTCATTATTCTGTCACCTCGTTTAGGTGTTTTCTCTCTGCATCAATCTGTGTTTTCATTTCCTTTATAGCATTTATCCCTGTTTCTTACGGTTTCCAATGTTCCCTCTTCTCGTTTAGTGCTCTTCAGGATTCATTAAACCAAAACTTCCTGCTGGTCATTAGCCACCGTGAGGCTCAGAGGGACTACAACCTCAACTTTCCCGGCTCCAGAACCATACAGGAGGTATGGACACGCACACCACATTAGATATCACAGTGTCACTTTCTATGCACACATACACACTAAGTCTCTGTAATGCACCCACATCATGCACTCACATAATATTATTGTGCCTTATTCTGGCTTCTCATAATACAACTTTCATTCCATTTGCCAAACATTGCTAGTCTATCTCAGCCATCGATTCATTATTCATCACAAATGATCACATTTCAGAGCACATAATTACTCTCACAGCTGCGCTCTGGTACAGCCCCCTCGTTTTTTCTGGACTCCCCCAGCTCTGCGTCTTTCTCTCTCTCGCTCGCTGCAGTGTCAGCAGTCTAGAAAGCCATTTAAATGACTAAACATTGTTTGATCTAGGCATGTGGGTGCAGTGGAAAAAGACAGTGCGTTCGCTGACTCCATCTGAAACTAAACAGTAGCCTTTGCAGCCTATGAAATATTTATGGTTACCCAGCTAGGACCCAGTGTGAGTCCAGTGCATGTCTTTATCCGTTGGTTATTGCTATCACAGCTGCAAATTGATTAGATGTTAAGGAACATGGGAATGTAAGTGTATGCTTGCTTGAATGCGAAGACGAGTGAGTGTGTCTTGCTGTATCGGTTTTTAGGTCCTACTTGTGTTGAAATCTGAACTTGCCTGCATATAGAAACATGTCTTTTAGGCTGCATTCACACCAAGGCCAGATTTAGACACAGGCAATCTTAGAGAGCTTACGACGTAACCTATGAAAGTGGCCGACGGAATTTATGCTTGTTCTGGTGCATTATGTGTTAATTACCGTGTGGTCACATCCCAGTGTTTTCACCACTAAAGCATATATCTGACCACACTACTGTGTCCTTTTAGGTCCCCTGAAATCAAGTATTTTGAAAACTCTACCAAGCTAAGATTTAGTTTTAGTAAGGACGGGTTGATCATAAATTGATCATGCAGGCACCAACATCCAACTGCTGACTGATTGAATCTCATCAGTCACTATCTGTCCTTCCGTGAGTCATCACACCCCATCACATGACCCTTTTGTGGGAGTAAACAAAAGCATTGGTCTTGGCAACCAGTGGTTAATTCAACGAGGAAAACAAATTACAGGTGTTGCTGAGCCTGGTGTTTATGCTCTCAGCTGTTCTACAGCTAAACTGTGCATTTTATTAAGCTACAACTTCCTACCATAGACTGTCCAGGTGTACGTCAGTGGACATGTAAAATACATTTTTAGGTGAATGGACAGATATTGCTTCAGTTTGTTTATTAATGGTGCAGAAACTCTGTTTAATATGAAAACATATTAGAGTGGATATAGCCATACACAGCTGCCCTGTGCTGTCCTGCTCTGCTCTGGCAGGGAGAGACCTGAGCAGGAAACATTTATTAGTCAGTGTTTGCTAGCCAGCTGCTAGAAGTAAGAACTTTAACTCTGTCTTACAGTACCTGCTTGAAAGTTTAGGTAATTTAAACTCAATTTAAATGATTTGAACTCGGTGTATCAGGATGTTTAATATCTGTGGATTCTTTACATGCCTTTGACTAGTTGTTTGTCAGTTTAGATGTGCTGAATGCTTATGTGTTTTACATCCAGACCAACTGTTTTCTCAAAAGCAAAAGTGAAAGGTGTTTATTCTTCCTTGTTCTCTGCAACCACTGCTGTTCTGGCCTAGGTCCTCGTTGCAGTTCAAGATTACACTAATAATAATCAGGCTGCACGCAGGGCCTGTAATGGTGCTAATTGAACAGATTAGTATAACCAGCATCTGAACTGGAGGCAGCTCGCCTCCCTGGACTTCTCTCTCTTCTCCATTTGCGCTCTCATTTTTTTCTCCTCCTTCATCATCTCCCCTTTTTTTTCTCACTCTCTTCTCAGGCAGATGGTTTTGATGAGCACCCACTGTGAACCTTAAGTGTTTCTGCTGGGATTACAAACACTGGGGAGGGGTCCCTGTGGTGTGGGAGGGGGGAACTGTGGACACAGAAAGGAGGCAAAGGACTGTTGGCTTGGTGGGGGTGCTGTAAGAGGCCACGGGGGATAGAGAAGGGACCATGTGGGCTTAAACAGGCCTCCACGTTGCGGTCCTTTCCTTACAAATGCTTGTCTTTAGGCATCTCAAGGCCCCCTGCGGGGAAAATGAGACCCAGAACTTTAACCTGAATATATCATGTGTATACATCATGTAAGGGCTGGCTCAGAAACGTTTTCGGAGTCAGAGTGAATGTGAAAGAGTAGTTGTGGAGTGGAGTTGCTTTAGTATGGCTTGTCTGTGGGAGAGATGAGGAAATAGACTGAAAAAAATATACAATAAGAAGAATAATTAAAGACACCAGCAAGAAGGGAAATGCTGTTCTGTCAACAGAAATATCTTGGGACGCAACAAAGTGGTAACAACACATATTCAGCCTGACTGACACTCTTTTCTGGTATACTGTGTCCAATCTCACATATGGACACCACTACAGAGCACCTTTCTTTCCCCATTCTCCCTTTTGTCTTTACTGAAGACTAACCGATGGTCCCTGCTTGTGCATATCAATAAGGATGGAGTCTTGTCTTCTTGTTTGTCTTTGCCAAAGACTGTGGCTTTGCCTTGTGGCTCTCAGGGAACTGCCCTTACCCCTCCCTTTCTATTCCTTCATTCTCCATCTCTCTCCCAGTGTCCCCTTTCCACTTTCTTTCTTCTCCATCTCTAGAGCTCAAGGCGGTGTAGACTCTGATTGGCATTACCAGACTATACTGTGGGGGTAAGTTGCTGGCTAGCTTCTGAGCTAAGCTGGAGAGCAAATGTTTGCCAGGGAAGTAGAGGGTAGAATAGGCATGGCTGCCGGGTCCTGAGTTGTCCGTGACCAGACCAGTTGTCCTGGGGATTTCCCTTGTCTGCTGCCCCCCCACGCCCCCACCCCGCCCACCCCAGGGCTTGTGGATGGGCCCCATCCTTGCTCCGCAGCTGGGCGACATATAGGAACCGAATGCAGACAGGGGCTAGAGAGCTGAGAAAAGGAGGGTTGGATCGAAAAAGGAATGAAAGAAAGGCATCTGGTGCTTAGGGGAGATGAAGAAAGAGAGAGGGAGCTTGTGACTGTTTAACGGAAACCTTTCCTTTTCTTTGATTTGCTTCCAGGCAAGGATTACAGGCAATTGGCATTTACAATGATTGGATCATTAATTTTGCCGTGAGGCATATTGCCCAGCAGCTCAGCACCACTGCCAGTTTAGCTAATGTTGTGCATAACTGGCTCATACACCCTTGCCTCATCTCAACATGAACAGCCGCACACAATTTGCAGCACTGTGTTAGACTTTGATATAAATCCCTTTATGCTCCCTTAAAGGCATTTTCTTTACATTTTATCTTCTCTGTGTAGAAGTCAGGTTGATCAATACCTTTCACAAGCCGCCGAATCGTTCGACCACCAATGCCATGTTTTGCTTAATACCCCATGCAATGACGTTCCAAATGTAGACCCCTTGTTTAGAGACAAACAAGTCTGAATTATTTGTAAGTAGGAATTTGCTATGGAAGTGTTACTGAGAGGCAACTATTAAACGTAATTGTTTTAGTTTGTTTCAGTCTCACTTATCAGTCAGATGGCTGTTGCGGTAGACAGGGGGCAGCATTAGACAGTATTGCTCCATGTGTGGTTGGATTGCAGCCCTCAGTAACAATGCTCTGTAACCGAGGGCTGCAACAAGAAATTCAGCTAGCTGGGTTAAGGCCAGGCATTCTGTCAAGCTAGTCTTGGGTTCTTATCTGTCCTTAATTTTATTAATAATTTGTTTTCTTTCAGTCGTTTCTCACAATATTTCATATGTCAGGAAAAGATTGAGTGACTCCCTTCAGATTTTGACAGTGTAGTTTCAGGTGGACACGCTTGCTGTGTAGATGTGGGTGGGGGTTTTTGGTTTTGTTTTTTTTGTGGTGAGATCAGATTGTCCTTTGCCAGGTGTCTTTCACTCTCTGTCTCCACTCTCCTCCTCCACCTCTCACCTTCACTCTCTCTGTGGTGGGCGTAAGTTTGTTGTTTCTCTGATGCTGCTTTAACCTCTGACTGCAGTCTCTTCATTACTAGTGTTTATGCCTCTCCTTTCCTCCCTTTTCCCCTCTATTCATCGGCCGGCCAGCCGGTCAGTCAAATCCCTGTAGTCTGGCTGGTCAAACATAGATATTACACTCTGTAATAACACTGGCCACCCGCTTTGACCCCAGCCTGCTGTCCTGATCATAGCCTCTTCATAAGGATAGGCACCGAGCCGTGTGGTGTGGGATTTACGACGGAAAGGCAAAGGATGGACTGTGCCACTCATTTATTATTGTTCTTTTATACTTCTCCCTCCATGTTTGTACTCTGAATTGCTTTGCCGTGCTTTGCCCATCCACAGTGAAATAAAATTATGTTTGTGACTGATAATGTGTAGGAAAAAAATATTCTGCTCAAAAACTATTTTAGCTTTGATTTTTGCTTTTGTTTTAAGATAGTTGATGATTTGTGTTTCCACAGGGTTTTTTTTGTTTGTTGTCGTTTTGTTTTTGTTTTGTTTTTTTACCTCATTTATGCCAGTAAAGATTTTCAACTTTAATATTTGTGACAAAAGTGTTCCTTACTTTGTTTTATTCAATTTTTTTGAGCATTCCTTTTAAAAAAGATAACAAGAGTCATTCTGATTGTGCTCCCAGACAGTTTTTAAACTACATATAAATGCAAAGTGCGGTAATAAGTAGTATTATGGGACAAGCAGCCGAGCATTGTCTATCTTCATAATCTTTACAGTTCAGTGTGCTGCACAGGCTTTCCTGCTTTCCCCGAGATTGGCTTTGACTTTGTGTTTGTAGCGTTCTTTAAGTTTCCACCTCCATGACCAGCAGCCCTGAATATGCTCAAGGATCCATCTCTTCTCAGTGCTTGTTACAAAGACAGGATTTGCCCTGTGTGTGTGGAGGGATCTTAGCTCCACAATAGATAGTTTTCTCAGCATCAGTGTTCAGCCCTGCGGGCCTGAACGGCAGAATCCTGCAGAACAAACGCACTAGAATCCACGGCCGCCAGCGTTCAGACACCGACAGGGCTTTGATCAGGGTTGACTGGCGCACATCAGGCTGGCGTTAGGGCTTTAAACCAACAACCCAGCAGCCGGTGTAACGCAACGCTTGACGGGACAGGCGCTCGCTGGCTGCTAACTGTTTAAAAGCAAGGAGTGTTATTAAGTGATGCAGATACAGCGTCCGCACATGAATGGGAGAAGAGAAATACTGTTCATTTCAGAGCGTGGGGCTGTTGTCGCTGGGAATTAGCAGTGGCATCTGAAGAATGCTGATAACACTGGCTGTCTCTTTTCTGTCCTTCTCTCTCCTTTGACTTCTGAAGCCCTTTATTCTCTGCCTCTTCTGTTCTTCCGAGCGGAGGATGCCTCCTAAAATATACAGCGTTGTATGCAACGTAATGAGGCAATCATGTTGACGCTAAAACTGACCCACCCGCTGGCTAGAATATAGAGAAATATCAAAGCTCTTTGTGTAGAGTCAGAGAGGCAGTGCATGCTGTTGTCATTACGGATGTTATATGAGTTTTGTGTATTGCAAGTATACAGTAATATTCAATAAAATACAATCATTTCCTCTGTTTGCAGGTGAAGAGAAACATTTCAGACTTGACCAACATCCCAGTCCGGCATCAGCAGTGGGAGGGATGGCCTGCATCAGCGTCTGATGATTCTGTAAGACACACACACACACACACACACACACACACACACACAAATGCAAAAAGTCAGTCAAACTATTCATCGGGGAACATTTTCTGTGGGTGTTTGAATCAGTAAAGGTATGCAATGACGATACGAGCATCTAAGCAGTGATAGTGAAAAATACATTTTTGCTTATTGCAGTGCTCCTCAGGGACGGTTTTTTCCCTGTTTATTTGTTTTGTTTTTTAGTTAAATAATCCAGAGTGTTCTCATTTTTGACTGACTGGAACCTAAGTTGGGTTTCTGCAGATGAGTCTATTACTTGAGACATGGTCTCACAAATTGGTCTTAAAACATATTTTAAATCTAGGGAGGAAGTCCTAAAATTGTCTGTCTCAAAATGGTGTCATTGCTCCATGAAATAAGTTTGATTTTGATACAGCAAGACATTGCTTAGATGTGATTCATGATTTAGCGGCGTTTCTGTTGATTCCAGCTGGATGTGATGGTCAAATAAACAAAATTCCTTAGGATTTTTATGAGGATTGGTCTAAGGTCAATCTAGGCAAGCAAAAAAATGTTAAAAATTTATTTTCTTTCCCCAAGAAATCCACTCGTACTGTGCTTTTACAAATCTGTCACATGGTTCAAAATCTATGTGCTTTTGAGAAAAAAAAGAATAAACACCCTTCCAGTTTCTGTCCGTTGGTTTTGCTAGAGTACCCGAGGCACAGAAAATTGTTCCAATCTCTAAACTGCGCCAAAACAGCTGTCAGAAGTATGAGAGTAAGATGTTAAAGGTAATTAAGACGTCAAAGATGGTTCCCATTCTGTGTCCTCTGTCTGTGGACATTAAAGCTCACATCATTCGGTCCCGCTGACCTCTCTTGTCTCAGGGTTGCCCTTCCCAACCATTCACCCTACACACAGTCAAGCTGATCAGAGGCGGCCCTCATACAGAACCTCGAAGAACCTCTGACCCCTTTTGCCTCACCCCTTCTTTGGCAGCATATGTGTTCCCATGCTAATTGTTTGGGATGTTTTCATGCCTACATTGAGAATCTGTTGTGCACACATTCTTCCAGCTAACAATTTTCATTTTGGTCTTTGTAATTGTTTGGTTTGGTGTATTGGTTGTTTTTTTTCTCCATGCATTATCATATGTGTCTTGTGCAAGAATTAACTGTAAAAGCGATACATACTTGTGATTCATATGGATAAACTTGTTACTTTGTACAGTGTTATGTGGGAAGTCTGTTACATTTGTTACCTATTAGTCATATTACTCAAAGTGGATAAACAATGACTGAACTGTTTTTTTGACTCAAAGTAAAGCTTTTAGTACTGACAGTGGAAGCAAATACAACACACCCATTAACCTACATAAGAAGGATAAAAGGTTACAGTTTTACACTACCCAAGACTGTTTGCTGTATTTTGTTCCATGACAGCTCAGAGCAGCCAATTGTAAATCCAGTAACCACCAAACAAACCATAGGGCTACGATGCAGATTTTCCATTGTTAGCATTATCTTTGGAGACTTGAAATTATGCGATCAGTAAACAGCCCGGGATTGCAAAGGAAAGAAAAATCTTACTGCAAATCTGAAAGCACATTTTGGACATGTGGTGCAATGACTGACCTCAGTCTTGAGTGGAAATGTTTGGTATTATTCCACCAAATTATTTACTTTTCAGAGTCGGAGCCACATTATGCACTAATAGGAAGAGTGCTGACATTTTCCAAAATCAAAGTTTTTTTTTTAAAAAAAGGAAGGAGGGCATTTTGTAAAATGTAAATAAAAACACAGTGCAGTAATTTATAAATAATTAAAACTGTAAAACTCATTGAAAATAATACAGAAGCAACATATCAGTGTTTTGAGGGAAATTATGCGTTTTTGTTTTCAAATTTATACCAGCAAACTTTCAAATAATTCACAACTTACTGGAAATGTACATTTGTCTATGTACTGTATATTCAGCCAACCACAAAAAAAGGAATCACTGTTTTTCATCTATTAAAATTAGATTATTCTTTTCTTGGGTAAATTGGTAAAAAGTTGGGAAATATAGGGAAAGAGCAGAGGGAAATGACATGCAGGAATCATCACAGTAAGGACTCCTCTCATGGTATGTTCCATAGCAATTAATCATTTGAAAATACTTAGACGGGCTCTGAACATTTTAAAGTATAATCATTGCATTTCATGCACTATTGACCTAACTACTACTATCTAGCCATGCACACTCATTTTCCAATTCCAAACCAGTAAGCTGTACCTACTAATTTCAGTTTAAATGTAAGATATGTAAGAAAAACACTTGATAATTGTGTTTTTTATATTTGCACTTTTGTTCTCCGTATTCTGGTTTTCAGCAGGCCTCAGCTTGTCACACTCAGCTGTATATATAACGGCCAGCGATTGCGAATAGATTATCATAGGCCCGGTTAGCCTTTGACTAGCACACATCCGCAGTGTCTGTGTTTCCTTGGATGAAGTGATATTAAAAAGTATAGAGAAGAGACAGAAGTGCAATAATGGCCTCTGCACTAGCTATAGCCCTCTTATTGAAACGTCTGAAGGTATTAACAGAGAAAGCCAAGGGCTTGGCTGGCCTAGCAGTCGGATAGGGAGCCAGTGTTAGTGTCTAGCTCATTAGCCCAGTCTCATCTCCCGGGGCTTGGGCCAATAAAGATGGCAGTCAGAGGCCCAAGATTGCATTTAGCTCCACGCACTATCCTGCTTGCGGTGGAATCGATTGCTACTCAACTCTTCTGTCTTGTGCGATACCAATGCGTTCACCTGTGCAGTTATTATTTGTGTGTGCATATTTGCATTTGTGTATTTGCAAATGTGCCTTTCTTGTTGTACACACTGTGTCTTCGGCTATTGAACCCCAATACTGATCCAACCGAACTGTGTCTTTAGAAAAAACATTTCCTCTGGCTTTGAAAATTCATATTTTTCACTTGAATTCTTGGTCAAATTATTAGTACTTTTTACTTGTTTTTTTGTCTTTTGTTTGTTTGTTTGTTTTTTTCCAATATTGCAAATTTTGTTTTATTTAAATAAACTGTTGATTGAAGTACTAAAATAATTATACATTGTTTAAGAAAAGGTATAACATATTTAGTACTGATACAGAAAATTTGTAATTGGATTAACAGGAATTCACATGCTGACTGTGACAGTGTTGGGGAAATTGCCTTTGCTTTAGCTGTATAGTTGCTTTCATAGTCATCTAGAGCACATTTTTGTTTATATATATATCATAGTTCATCTAGCTGATCAACTGCTCAGAATATCAGTTTCTTCTCTCAGTTATTCTTGTGCTGTGAGAAAGTTATTTGAGTTGGTGTAATGTTAGTGTAATTATGTCATGTATTGTTGGAGTATAGGAGATGGTTTGTTAGAAAGAAATTCTCACCTTTCCAGAAAACTAGTGGTTACGTGATGTGTCAGCCCCTGATATTGTTCACTCAGCACGTTTCATTGAAATTCGAGGTCTGATGGTCATCGGAAATTGGATCAGGATGCATAATGGTTTCATGGCAATGAATCGCAGATTAGTTTATTCAGTCTATTGTTATTGTTTTTGCTATGGGCTCTTAGAATAAAGGAATTTAGTAGAGTTGTGCGACATGACCAAAATCTCATATCCCGATATAAGAATTCTATCGTCCGATAACGATATAAATCACAAAAATGTAATATTTTCTGTAAATTCTGTGAATCTCAGGCAGCTCAACTTGCGGGAAGTTTTTCCAGCTGCGCGTCATGTAGCTGGAGTTGAGTGTTTTAACCGATGCATGAAACGATACATTTTTAGACATAAGTTGTAAAGGCCGCCGTTTTCTTTGTAAGTATTTATTACACGGCGTGCTGCGGAGGAAAGCCTGTTGTAACGTTTGAGTCTAAGGTTTTTTTTTTAGCACCTGGCGGCTCTTTTTTAATTCTCACCCGTAAATAATCTGCTCTTTCACGTGATTCAGTTTATTTTGAAAAGTCTCAACAGGATCTTGAGCTTTATTGTGAAAGGTTTATGTGGAACATAAACAAGCGGACACACGATGCTGTTACCGTCGTTGTTGCTAACCACAACGCATATAAACAGGCGCTTGTCCGTCCATAGTGTGGTTATATTAAATATAAGAGAAAGAGAGAACTTTAAGAAATTAATATAGCCACTACAGTGACCATCAAAACGATGAAAAAATATTGTCGTAAACAGCTTATTTTGCGACACCACGAAACAAACGAAAATGAAACGATAGACCTTTTTATATCGTCATCAGATATATATCGTTATATCGAACAGCCCTAAATTCAGTATTAAATGTAGTAAATGGGACATAGTAGCAGTAATATATCTATAAAGAAATATCTATCTATATATAAATAAATAAGTAAATATCTCTATCTGTCTGTCTGTCTAGATATGTATAGATAGATAGATAAGGTAGTAAAAGTCACATTGCTTTAACTGCTGTACATTTTATTCCTAAGTAATTGAAATTCACCATCAAACACCACTGCTAATGTGAACACATTGCTATTCAAAGCATATAAAACATTTTCCCAGTCTTCTGTATCGCTTCTTAATATTCCATAAATAATTTAATGTCCCCAGTGTGACATTTACCCAGAGCACATTTGGTTGACAAATGTGCAGCTGTTCATGATGAGCAATTTAAATGTTTGTTTCTTGAACATTGTTTTGGGTGCCATGATTACAATGTTCTTATAGATTCATTAGAATCCAGTTTGTAATATTTACTAGTAGTAGAGATCCATGTGGGCAAAACAAATGGTTTTTGTGACTGTTTATTTTAGTATTTGCTTGAATTTTCTTTGGGTTTACTGCATCACAGACATCTTGACGGAACTGGAAAAAGTTCTCAGTCAGAGAAAAAGTGTTGGACTTTGCTATAGTTTAAATTTGATTAAAAAAAATTATTTTCTCCAAGTAGAGCAAAACGCTTACTCTGGCATCATTTGGAAATATTATGGTCGTACTGCCTTTCAATTTTTTCTCGCTTGTGTGGCATTGACAAAGCTGTTCTGAATATAATACTGATGATGGAAATTAACTTGCTTTGCTATTGCAAATATAACGGTTGAACCTCTGTCCTCGCCTTCTCTGAGACTTTGCCCTTAGCATTTCAGCACAGAGAGTCTCTGGACAGGCTTCATCTCATTGGAGCAGCTCTGATTGGCCGTCCTTCCTCCCATACCTGTTGGAGTGATTGACAGCCAGTGGGACATCCTTATTACGTCCCCCCCATCTCTGCACCCCTCCACCACCACCCGCCCTTTCTTCTAGCCTGTAATTGCTGACATTTATGCAGTGTTTCATGGTGTTTGCTAATGTATTAATGCCACAGAGCCTCTGAGGTGCCGTGGCTTGTAGGGCAGCACCTCCCTCCATTTCCCAGCTGGCATTACTGGAATCTTCCTCTACCTGATTGGGGCCTATGAAACCAGTTATTGACAGGCGGGGGGGACAGCTTGTGGTTTCCATAGCATCAGGGCTCAGCAGTAAAGTCAGGCAGAGCCACCCCCCCCCTTCGTCATGAAATTGGCCTCCTTCAGGTGAAATTCAGTGCTGACTTAGTCTGTCTGTATCTGTTTTCTTTTTGTTTCTTGGTGTTATGCTCCCATTTCACTGAACCTTTTATTTGAAGAATAGGATCCTTTTGTCCTGACCATGGTCACGCTGTATGTCTTCCTATTGCATCTCAGCCTAGAAACAATGTCATTTATTAAATATCTTAATAAATCTTAAAGGTGGAGTTTAAGTCTTCTATCTCCTTTCTTTTTAAACTTCCTCTCTTCTTTCTCTCTCTGTTCTTCTCTTGCTCTAAAAATGACATAGTAGAGTAAGGTGGTATGATGAGGTTTTGGTTGCCTTCAGTGCAGCTGTCAGTGGTAATTATCTCATACTCACAGCCAGACACCTAATCCAAACACTGCCTACACTGGAAAAGAAAAAAAAATGAAACACAGAAAGAATGAAGGGAGAGAAAGGGAGGAAAAAGGAGGATAGAGTAGAGGGACAAAAAAAAGGTTGACTGGGAAAGCAAAAGGAGGGAGGGGGGGTGTGAGGGAAAGAGAAAATTCTTCCCCTGTATCAGCCCCTGAATGCTTAGAGCCTCAATGAAAGTGTTAATTAAAAGAATCCAAAAAAGAGGAGCCAGTTCCTTTTGTGTGGAGATGTGGGAGAGGGTCATTTTGGGGGTTAACCTCATCCCCTCAGACCCTGTGCCCTGCGGCGCTTCAACCTTGTTTCCACGTTTCACCACTGAGCCGTCAAGCTGCACTTGTGTACCTCAACATCGGGAGAAGCCATCGGGTCAATGTGAGGAAGAGGACTGAGAGGCACTCATCTCTCTCTTTTTTTTTTTTCTCCTTTTCCCCCCTTTTCACCTCCCCTGGTTGCATCCATGTCAGCCCAAACCCTCCAGGCTGTCTTTGACAGGGGAAGTGATCAACTTTATTTATACACTTATTAGGTACTCAGACAAAACCCTCTCATTGTGAGTGGCGGGGGTAAAGGGTTTATGGAGCTCTGCTTGCCAGTCTGTGTTAAAATTCTCACGTTTGATTGCCACTCATAGGCAGCGAAGAGACGGGGCCATTCCTTCACGTCCTTAAAGTTCAGAACCTGTGCATCTTTAGCTCAATAACGTCAGTGTTAATTCAGCTCACAGACCTGGCACCCATAACGTCTTCAGTAGCTTTTCATTAAGCGTGTTGCTGGTTTTGAAAAAGCAAATTGCGTTTCTACATCGTTTAATTTTTTCCCCCACATTTTCAGTAAATTCTTTTGTGATGTTCTGGTTTCTGATTAGAATGACTGATAGATCTAATGAAATAAAAGAAGTAAATAAGTTAGAGTTGAATTACTTGAGCACAGACGAGGCAATTCAGTTAAGTGTTCTTCGTAGGTGTTCCTTATGTTAGGGTTGGCTGGATCAGCTGTCCTTGCTGTGACACTTGTGTGCTTTTTATTGACAATAGTACACTTGCTACTAATTGGTAATGTGCAGGAAGTACAGTCGGTCTCTTCTCTCGTCTGTATGCGCTTGGCTGTTTGGTTTTCCTTTTGTCTGGGAACATTCATCTGTTCTTGGCCCCAAAGGGAAAAAAACAGAAATTCACAAAGAAAAGGACAGTCAAATATTTTTGCCCCAAAACATTTAGCCTTTTTAGTTAGTGTTATATGATGTGCTCTTGCAAACAAAGCTCCACGGTGGATTTGTCCCTTTAGAGGTGATGTCATTCTTGGTTTGTTTTGTTTCAATATTGCTTGAGAGTCTAGCCACTGCTTTTTGGAGCAGATTTCTGCGCTTAAGATAACACAGAGGAGGAATACTCATCAAGATGTTATTCTTTCTCATATTGTCAGGGGAGATACTCGGTGAAATATCCCTTCAGTCAATCGTTGCTCGACTGGTGGGAATTTGAAACGCCAATATTATAGCCAGTTTTAGTATATCCTCTGTCAACTATTTGAAATGGTGCAATAAATGTTTTTTCAGCTCCCAAGAGTGAGACTGAGTTCACTTGCTCTTTTTAGGAGGAAAAAAACCCCAATATGTAAATAAATGCTATCATTTTATTTCTGTATATGTTGTAAATGTGATTGCAAAGGGACAAAGAGTATAGTTGTGGTAGATTTGGGGGATATGGACACAGCTTCTCATGATTTCTTGATCAGTATCTCTGCAAATTTTTCTTAAATAATAATTTCTACCTTGTTCTTTTCTGTAGAAAATAATTTGGTTATCTTGTGTAATTGCTAACAAAAAAGCCCTTTTGTTGATTTGTTATATGGTGAAGCACTGTGGATTCTACGTAAAATACAAAACCGCAGCATAAAAAGCAATTAAAATGTTCAAACTAATCTCAGGATGAGTATCGCAATACTGCCCAACCCCAGCAGCGCCTACACTGACTCAACTAGTCCACAACTGTGCAAATAGTTTTGTATAAATATTTGGTTCTTTTGTGTGCAGCGCACTTACTTTCTAACAGTCAAAAGATAATTAAGTGCGACGTGACGGCACAGTCCTTATCAGTGCCAGGCAAACAGAGATACACTTATAAGTCCGTGTTTGTGATAAGGTCTACTGGTTACACTGCTCTCTCCTGCTCTAGAGAGCTGACACCAGCACGAGGAAGTACTTTTAATTTAGGAGAGACACAGAGAGGAAAACTCCATTCAGCCCGTGTAGCTCTTTTCAGACTCAATTGGTGTTGCGTGTAAGCGTCTCTTGATTCAGCCATGTCCAGCTGCTCTTTGTGTGTCTCAGCACTCGACAATGGAGCAGATAAGAAGACCTCTGCAGGGGATGAGCAGCTCCTCTGGCTCTTATCACACCAAGCTTACCTACCCTGCCTCAGTGCTGTTGTTCTCTCTACCAGAACAGTATTTGCATGTGGGTTTTCAGTTCAGGTGCCACTGAATTTAATGTTGTGTTATTATTAAGTCTCAGTATATTCAGATTGGAAGATCTAAGATCTAAAAGCAAGACAACTTTAGTTTCATTCTGCAACAGCCTTGTCTCTATTGCTGATATCCCTTGGGGTCTGAGCCAGGAGACTCCTGTAATGAGTCCCTGCTGAATGCTCACATTTTCAGTCCTGGTTTTGGATTTGGGAGCTCATTAGTCAGGTTACCTTCTACTATAGACCACCACTGCACTTATGGATCCTGCAGGTGTACAGAAACCTCATTGTGGTCACGCCTCATTAGAGAGATGATCAAGCCTTTGTTTGAAAATACAAAGTATGTCATGATACAGGTTATGCTTCTGCTGCCTGGGGAAAAAGGCAAACAAATGTAAGGCACAACTACAGATTCAGTGGTGAAGTTTGCCTTGTTTTGGTTTAGGCATCAGTTTTAGGCAAGTCATAAGCAGTAGATACCAACACATACTTAAACTTGATGACATTATTATATTGTGTTGAGTAAACGCACACGGTCGGCAGTCATTCTTAATTGTTGGCTTCATTCTTTTGTTCTGTTTCCTTTGTTTGTTTGTTTTAGATGACACTAGCTCTTTCTGGAATCAGCTATCCCTGCCATCACCTGAGTGTTTGTCGAAGGTCCTCGCCAGCTAATGCCCAGGAACCCACAGAAGAGGTAAATTGACCTACGTATGCCACCGCACGCTTCTGAGTTATGCATTTCATCCCCTAGGCAACTTTCAAGCATCAGACATGCTCATGAAATGCTTCTTATTTACAGTGTGCAGATGTCCATATGATCAGCGACAGTGAGGGTGATGATTATGAAGACGCATCAGAATTTGGTGTGGATGATTCAGAGATGTTTGGAGTGGGCTCCTCGAGCTGTAGGAAATCACCTATGAGTACGTAATGTGAACCACTTGTAGAACTCAGTTATAGCAGCCACTGTAGTATTAACCTCCAGATACAGCATGTAAAGCCTGACCATATAATTATTTTTGTCCCTTTTGCAGTGCCAGAGAATAGTGAAAATGAAACTGATGCCTTAATTCACTTTACTTCTGAATTTTCTTCGAGGTGAGCGGTTGTTATGCTCAATTTAAAATGGCTTTGAAACCTGACAAAACATAGTAACAATGTTTTAAATAAGAGTCGTGTGTGTGTGTGTGTGTGTGTGTGTGTGTGTGTTTGTGTTTGTGTTTGTGTGTGTCCTGTAGATATGGAGAGACCCATCCAATGTTCTTTATTGGGTCTTTGGAGGCAGCATCTCAAGAGGCCTTCCATGGCAAAGCCAGAGATGTAAGTAACCTTTTGGACTATTTTGGGTCTCACAGGAACATTTTTAATATACTCTGAAAAACTTGTGTTTTTCTTTGAAGCTTCATATTCTTATCCCTTTTAATTTGGGCTGTGCAAGTGATACGAGGTACTGATGTTACAAATGATGGCCTGTCCTTTATCACTGATGTCATTTCTGCTTCATGGAAGAGTCGCTTTTTTCAGGTTTGAGTTTTCTCTGCTTAAGATAACATGACAAAGGAACACAAACAGAGAAGGATATTATTAATTCTGTCAAGGGAGATACTTTATTTCTCATAACTTCTCTTTTGTTACTGGACTGGGGGAAATTTAAAACGCTAATATAATCAGGAACTTTATTCACCTGGCCTACATTTTTTACATTTGGGTTAGAGTTCCTTGTTAAGTTGGGGAAAGCTAGATGAATCTGGTTACCACAAACTTATACATTGTATAGATGGATGCATAGGGTAATCAGAGATCACTGACGCCGTGCTGCTGGTCTGTTGCACACATAATTCAGTCCGCTTATGTAGAATGATATCTATGGAGATCTCATGAGACACAACTTTAAATATAAGTCATTTAGTTTTAGGCTTAATGCCAGTAAAACCAATCCAATCCAACCCAACTTTATTTATATAGCACTTTAAAAAAAACACAGTTGACCAGAGTGCTTTCCAATAATAAAACAGATAAAAGTTAAAACCATACATAAGCAGACAAAGAAATAAATATAAATAACATAATAAATACATAAATGAAAATGATAAAAAATAAATATATATATAAAATAATAATAAAATAAATATATATATATTAAATATTAAAACATGAGTAAAATAGACAATAAAATATACAATGAATAAAATTAACAAAATAAAAAAGATTAAGAGCAACAGCTGACTAAAAACTGACTACAAACTGACTCTGGTATACTCCTAAAAAGCCTTTGAAAAAAAGTGGTTTTTAAAAGTGATTTAAACATTTCAAGTGTTGGGGCCAGCCTAATATGGAGGGGCAGTTTTTCCATATTTTGGGGGCCACAACAGCAAAGCTCGGTCCCCTCTGGTGTTTCAGTCATCTATAATAGAGGTAATGGAGACCTGGTAATATTTTCATCTCTAATTATTTCCTCTCTTTATATTTTGTTTCCAAGAAGCCAGACTTCATCATAATTCTTTAAAGTGGTCTTGACCAATAGTTCCCCAGGTTCTCTATTAAGGTCTCCTCGGTTTTTCTTTGGCCATTGTCTCGTTTTCAGTCCAGTCCTTATACTTGACCATTTATAGAGAAATGTTTTTGGTTTTGTTTTTGTTTTTTGTTTTTGTTAAACTGCTCAACAGTGACCTAGAAATCATTCAACCACAAAAAGGCACCCAACTTAAGGGATGAACCAGTGATGTGTCTACACATAACGGGCAACTGGGCAAATAACCAATATGAAATTATGCTTTTAAGCACTTTGTTACTAGCAGCTTGTTGCAAAAAGCATGTAATGTGTTCCCATTTGTTTAGCTGAATTTATGAAACATGTCAAAAGTACCACAATTTGATGAGCATAAACAGCATCTTTACACTAACAAGGTGTTTCCCAACTGGCTTTTGGGCCTGGACAAGTGGAGGCCAATAGACAAAGCGGTAAGCCTGAAAATAACTATCTATACGAGAGATGTATCTGGAACTTCAGTTGATCCATATGCTGAAGCCTTATCAGAAATGGTCTCGGTGGATGTGTGGCTGTTAAAAAGCCATTCTTAAGGAATGGAAACAGAGAAAAAACCCTGAGGTGTGCCAAGAACTGGATGAATATTCAGTGGCAAGAGGTCTTATAGGGATGAATCCAAATTTTACATTTGGTTTAAATAATCGTTAATCTGTCTGGAGGAGGTCAGAGAGAGATAAAACAATGAGTCTCTATAGCCATCTGTAAAACACGCTGGGAGCTCTGTCGTGGTTTGCGGCTGCATTTCAGTCCGTCGTGTTAGGGATCGTTCCTTGTCCACCATGCAGTACCATCTGGAAAGCGTCTGATTGGCAACGGCATGACAATGATCCCAAACACACTGCCAATGCAGTAACAGCAAACCTTGATGAAAAAGAAAAATGCATAGTGGAACACTATCAAACATGGATTGGCCTCCCCAGAGCCCAGACCACAACAATTATCAAAGCAGCGTGGGATCATCTTGACAGAGAACGGAACAAAAGGCAAAGCCTGTAGAACTATTACTGAGCATTACATTCCAAACAAGATTTATTAGGAGAGTGCATTTTGGTATACACTGTATTTTTGCACATTTTGACATATTGCCAGACAGATTTCACATTTTCCTACCAAAGTATAAAGAAATAAAAAGTGGCTCAAGACTTTTATTGAGTATTTCTTGAAACTTGAACAATTGGAATATCAGCATGAACAAAACTTGTTAGACACAGTGTGCTAAGAGTAACTGAGTAAATGATTAGTGTGTGCAGAAGGCATGACGATAATCTATGCCTTACTTTCCATAAACCGTAAAATTACATTTCTTTCTAAAAAAATAGTCATTGATGAGGATGATGGTGATGTTTAATGTATGTACCGTGATAGCGACACTGATATTAGTTATCAAAACCATCATCAAATTTTCACCCCGACAGCTGAGGCTTTATTTTTAGCTGTCCACTTTCCCCCTTGTTTTTCAGCTTTTGTCCTTTTAAGGATGCTTGTATCAACGGACAGCTTGTGTGGATTACAGCCTTATTAGACTGTGAGGACACAGCAAGATGTTCTGGGGGTTCAGATCACCAGGCATACAAAGAGGGAGGGTGAAAAAGATGATAGCAGGGCCACAAAATGAAGGACATGGTCTTAAAAAGCAGCGTGGAGCACAAGAGAAAGTTGGACGAAAAAAGGCTGTGCGGGAAGAAAGAGAAAAATAAGCAAATGTGATTTTGGGGGATAAAAGAAAGGGAAGGAGAGAGTGTGAAATAAACAGAGATGTAGAAAAAAATCTAAAGAGAAGCTTGGCATTTTGCCTGTTTCCCAGCTGATCTCCTCTCCTAAGCCAGCACAATATGGCTGATGTCTCTCTGGTGTTCACACACAGTACTGTACCACTGTGCTCTAAACAGCATGAGGGCAGAATAGTATTCATTTCCACTGTATTTTGTTTTATTCTGGGTGAGCTTGATTTAGCCTGCCAACTGTGCTGTGGTTAAAATGGCTTTGGAGAAGCTGGATATGTGCAAAGATGTTGCACGAAAGCAGAAGCTATTTGATCTGTTCTGTGTTTGTCCTGTTTTGTCACAAACATCCGAGATGACAGGCCAAAACAAGCTGCTTTTCACGGTTTCATTACACAGTAGCATATGTGCACAATTACACCGTCCCCTCTTCCATCTATCCGACAATCCCATCCCTTGCTCTTTCGCTTCCATTTGAAAAGCAATCTAGTATTTGTGTCCTCGTAGTAGAAAAAGCCTACTTCATTAAGGGTATATTAGAGTAGGGCAGGTTTGACTGAAGGGGTTTTTAAACAGAGGAATCAGTCTCACTCTCTCATAGCCTGGGAGAGGCTAATCACTAAGCAAAACACTACATTTGATGAAGTGTTTCTGAAGGTGTGTGTTGGGGGAATGTTGAGATAGACTCAATCCATCCTTAATGAAAATGCTTTGGGCTGCTGAGCTGAGCTGAGCTGAGCTGAGCTGAACCCTCTTGGGGATCAGTGGTTAGTCAGAGCGTACAGAGAGATAGGCCACCCATCACTAACCACGATCCTCACTAAATCCCCATCAACGCACTGGTTAATCACTCTAACCCCACGCTTTTTCGCTCTCCACTCTGCTCTCATGTCTGCCACACACAAAGACACATCAAAATTCATAGCCTTGCTGAAGAGCGGAGTTGAGGGATTTATCGCTGCCAAGTATCTGCTTTAAAACCCAGCAATAGCCTCGCAGAGTCAAGAGGAAAAAGCAGCGGTCAGTCAGAATGGCATATGGCGCGTAGATGTACATGTATCTCTGTCAGCTTGTGAAATGTTGATCACAAGTGGCTTTGATTAGTTATTGACTGCACCTGAAATGATTACTGTCAGGTGTAAATGGATAGATTAGGGGCTACATCTGTGTAAAGTTTTAAATATTGATATATTTATTCTACATTCTCTTAATCCATCAGAATCATCGATGATCAGTAGCTTGGATAACCATAAGACAGCTCCATCCCTCATGTGTCAGAACAGTTAAATATACACAAAAAAGGCTTATATGTGGCTAATGACTGAGCATGTGTGGCCATTATAGTTAAACGTTAAATGTGGTGTGCAAACTCAAACTTGTCCATATTCTTATAGTGTGGACTTTAACTACTTAGTTGCGGACTTCATATTATTTCAGTGCTTTCATAATTGTTTGGAAAGACTCTAAAATGTGACGTTTGGTAGTTTTAGTGTAGCGTGCCTCTTATATGGCTGCTCATCGATCACAATGAGTTTTCCCACCGTGTAGGTCATTTGAGCTCTTCAATTTGAAGTATTTGCTTTTCCAGACTGAGCCGGTCATCTAAAGAACAATCACCATCTGGATTTCTCTGTCCTTCCTTTCATCTGTACATGTCTGTATCTCATTAACTAGTCTCTCCTGGCTTTGTTCAACACGCTGTATTTGTGATTAAGCCTCTTCTTGATGTTGCAAAAATGTCATCCACAGAAAAAGGGCCCTAATTAAACTAAAAGCTGTTGATCGACTTCAGTTCCACTACACGGTTTCCCTAAAGAGGCTTAAAATAAAATAAAAACAAACAAACAAAAGAAATTGGCAGTGTCACGTTTATTTCTGTTATTGCTCTAAAATTCTGATGGTGGCAAAATAATGTAACATGGATGAATCGTGGCACAAGTTATCTTCTCCTTGACTGCAAAGGCCCCTAACACCAGAGACTGTGGCTTCATGTAGACTAAGACTTTGTGTTTATGGGTGTGCGGTGAGATTTTTAGCAGCAAGTTGTATCTCTTCATTCATGTTTAAAAAGGGCAAAATCATGAAGCTAATTCTGGAGTGATATCAGACACAGCCTGTAATATTGCAAGCTTGCTTGGTTTATTTCATTCACCAACAGAAACTCGGCTATTTGGGTCTTCCCTTCGTAGCCATAGAGACGTGCTGATCATGACAGAAACCGATGACATTGTTTTTTATTGTTTCTCTTTATGAATAACTAACTGTAAACTGGCTATATTAAATGTTTTTGAAAGGATAAATGTTTGGGCATAAAGGCACATTTTCTTTTTTTTATTTTAACCCCTGTGCAGACACTTTTTGCAGAAAAGGTGAATTGAAGCTGGACTAAAAATGAAAGTAATAACTATACAGTGTGCGTAAATCACAGAGCGCTCTGCACACACCTTGGTGTCTGTTGCTCGCAGTTTCAGTCGCCTGAGCTGACAACTTCATTATCTCCACGTGTAAATTATATAAATTAGTCTGCAAATAAAGCCTTTTTAATATGTGACAGATCACATGCTAAATTCACTTTTTATCCTCATAATGAAGGACGAGTCCACCTTTAATAGAACTTGAGTTAATTAATAAATTGTGTTCATTTGTCAGCCCAGACCACATATTATATTATTTACATCCCAGGGTAGGAGATGCTGCTCATTATTAAAAAAACATTTTGGAAGTCCCGTTTATGTAAACCTATAAATACTCCTGTGACTGGCTTAGTTAGAGTACTACATGAATAGAAGAAGCAGCATTCTTGAGGTGCTTATAATTGGTCATTGGTCATTTATAATACGGGCAGATTTGGAGTGGGATATGAGCCTGATCCGCTTACACCCCTTTTCAGGTGATTTCTAACAGTAAATGGGTTTTATTATTAACATCATTGTGTTTTATCAGAATTTTTTTTTTCTTTTTGCATACATGCACTTTTATCTCAAGAATCTGAAAGAAATAATCCCTTTATTTCAAACAACTAAAAAATAAAACAGAAAAACCTGCTCTTCATATTCACACATGGTAATCCGCATCCCTAAAAGAAAAAAAAAGGCAAGTGCAGCAATTAATTAAAAAGGAAAAGTGAAACAAAAGACCTGCATATTTTATGATAAAAAAAAAAAAAAAGTTTTTGTTTTAAAACGATGGTTAAAAAAATGCCTCATTCAAAGGACCGCCTCATCACGAGAACACATGCTTTTTTCATATTTATAGACGCACATATTTCATATTTTCAAACTTTCTGCTGGGCCGTCTTCCAAGAAAGAGGTGCACTGATTAAACAGCAAATGAAGCGCAACGCTATTCTACAGTGTGTGAACTCTTTTGTTTCTCTCACAGCCTCAAAGCAAGCTTAGCTTTAGGTGAACAGGTGTGAGGAAGGGCTATGGGGTCACTATCTAGCTCAGGTTGGACCTAGTAATTTAGCTGAACTGAGGGATTTGCTCCTCCCCGCTAAGACAGGCAATACAAAAGATCTGAGTTGAAAGCGGAGAGGGAACAGAGGGGTACGGACAGTTTAACTAAGATGAAGGAGTTCAGTTTGCCAAAATGCCCACTTTGATTAGTCTTTACACTTGCTCTAATTGAGCATGCATGTGTGCGAGCATGAGTCCCGTTACTCGCGGGCAGCGGAGTTAAGTTTGCGCATCTGTGCGTGTGTGTCGGGGACGTCGGCGTTCGAGTGTGTATCGGGGTTTTGTTTTTTTGTTGGGTTTTTTTTTCACGCTGTAAAACTCTCCCTCTCCTCACACTCATTCCTCTCTCAAGACTGAATTTGCTTGTCTTCTCAGCATGAGTGTTTAATCTTTTCAGGCTGTTGAATCGGCCTAGTGAATGAGTCCCCAGCTCCTTCTCTCTAGGAGCCCTGGAGATTATTCTAAAGCACTAATCGTTGAGCAAACACAGCAGTGCTCTCCCATTCCTATTCTACACAGGCCACAGTATAGCACAACTTCTTCTTTCCCTTCTCCTCACGTTTTACGCCCTGTGTAGATTTTTCGCTTTTTGGCGCACGTAGCCTAGATTACTGTTCCCGAGGAACAGACCCCTTAACTCCCCTTTCACAGCCGTGGGTAAAAATGAACTAAGCAGAGAGTGCGAGTTTTTCTTATTTGTTCTTTTATAGCAAGAGAAGTGACATGTAATTTAAAGAGCATTATTTCCAACATTGTCCCCTGGAACCTTTTATGTTCGTGGGTGTGTTTGTTTTTTAATTAGATTGTCAGTAGGGAGAATCTACCAGGCTTATATGATGGTGTCAATATCCTTGGATTTGGAGCTTCGTCAATATTGTCTGGCCCTGCCGCTACTAACCTGAACAGGCTGCTGGCATTTGGTGTAAAATAAATAGAGTGATTTGTCTGTTTTGTTTTCTCCATATCTTTGTCGCCTCCAAGCAAAGTTTTATTTACACCGCTCTCCATTTTATTTTGCGTGGTATTTGCTTTTTTGCCAGTTGTGGTCCTACCGTGGTCTTTAGAAGTCCTGCTAGCTCTGCGCCCAGTCCTCTCTGCCGGTGGTCATGTTATGTTCATGTAATATGGACATGTCTCTCCAATAATGAGACGCCTAGTGCATGGCTGACAGAGCAGCACCGATCACAGATATGACATTTATTATATTGGGGAGTGATGAGTTTTAGCTAGTCAAACTTCTTCCACAAAGTCAACTGTATACTTTGGTGTTTGGTTCCACCTATTAGCCACTGAACAACTGATTGAAGACAAAAATAAAGGATCAGCTGCAGTGACCCTTTGCCTTACCAAATGTCCTAGCACAGTAAGAGGTGCAGTTTGCTCCCACTCTGATTTTCAAACTGTTTCTCTCCACAGAGAAAGCTGCTGGCTATCTACCTCCACAATGATGACAGTGTTCTCAGCAACGTCTTCTGCTCCCAAATGATGTGCGCTGACTCAATCGTCTCTTACCTGAGCCAGAACTTCATCACATGGGCATGGGATGTCACTAAAGAAGCTAACAAATCCAGGTACAATGTCAGTCAACCCAGCACGCTTGGAGTGCGATTGAAGACGTATCTTATTCCAAGAATCCTATTGTTTAATGAGTCCATTTTTGAGTAATTCATTTGTGTAAATAAAGTTTTAAGCTCATCTTACGACCTTTGAGTTGTCAGATCAAATATTTAAATTGTAGAAACTGCAGCTACACGTGAATTCTGTTGCAAAGCTAAATCTGGCTGTGTTTTCTGGTTGCCAAATCTGACTGTGATGCTATAGCTGGGGGAGAAAACAGTTTGGTCAGTGAGAATGATGGCTAAACGGTAATAAAAAAAAACTAAGGTTTTAAACACTGAATTAATTCTCTGGAGATCCGGTAGTCTATCAGAATCATGCTGTATTTAGAATTGCTTTAGCCAGCTGTAAAGTTTAGTAATGCAATAAGAGAACCTTTAAGCCCTGACTGCATCCTTAATCCTTATGTTTTATTTATATGTGACTTACTGTCCGCAGGAGCCGACTGTCTGCATAAATACTGAGGTGTATCTAATAAAGAGGATATTGAATGTATTTCAGCGGGAGAGAAGCTTGATCATGAGCTGAGGGCTTTGTGAGCTGTCAGAGTCCTCTGGTTGGGAAGCAGTCTGTTGCATGCTACTATCTTGTCCCCGCATTATTGTTCTGAATAGTTTTCTTAGAGAAAGTAAATTTAGTTTTCAGTCGTGCCTTCATCCTGCTGTTGTATTTTTTTTTGTGTGTGTGAAGCAAGAAAATCTTGGACTTTGGAGAGTGAATCCTGCATATTTTGGGTAGCGTTTAGATAATAATCCAGAAATGCTAGTGTAGGTGGAATCCTATCTGGCAAATGAACAGTGTTTAAAAATCGGTTTGACACATCCGTAATTGCTGGCATTCATCTTTCACTCCATTACTCGTACTCTGTATCTCTTTCTTCTCATTCTCTCTTCAGCCTCATTCTCTTTTTGAAGCTTGGAGGTTGCATGCTAACAAAAGGCGTTGTGTTTGCACGGTGAGGCCCCTGATTGGGCAATCTTGACCAAACTGTCTGAATAGAGGGTCAGTGGGAGATGAAGGACTCCGTTGGAGTCCAAACATCTCTATCTCTCCAATTTATCCTGAAAGTCCTAGCTTAGCTCCCTCCAGCACCCTGTGTTGGTATTTTACAACAACACCTGTTTATTACATTGGTTCGGTGAGTGAGATGTATATTTTTAACAGACTATTAGATCTCTTGCAGGTTCAAGTGTTGAACAGAGGAGAGGTTTAGGTAAATTTGAACCTTTGTTTCACATTGTAAACAAGGAATGCTTCATGTATTTCATCCTTCCCTTCATCTTTAATACTACATATTTTACTTGTTTCCTTTCTGATATTTCTTTATTTCTCTTCTATTTAATCAGCTACCTCAGCTCTCTCACTCTACCCTGAACCTCCAGAGTTAAGCCTGCCCTCTGGTAGCAGTCATTGAGAAAGACTCGCACCCTGACCTCAGCTCTCCATTATTTCTTTTAAGGAAACTCCCTCCTTTCCTCATTCCGCACTCCTTTCTCTCCCATTGGCCTCCTTTGCTTTTTGCCCCAGCTGGGCCTTTTTATTGCACGTTAAAAAGGAGGCAACATCTGGAGCTTTTCATCACACACAGCTAGTCGCAGCTTTGCTGCTAACGCATGCATGCACATGTGCGCACTAACTCGCTCACACATCCAACTGCTGCTCGGCATTCTCACGCTCTTTAGCTGATCTAAAGTGACTGGTGATTGGCATCAGTCACACAAGCTGTTAGAAAGGTATCCTGATTATGTGTGCGTGCATTTGTGTGTGTCTGTGAGCGAGTGATAAACCTGCTGATATTGGAATGTGCCTGTTGCTTAGCTTAATCTATTCTCACAGGCCTACCAGTTAAATGATTAATTATGCATAAATGCAGTGCTGGTGATTGGATGCCAGTGTAATTGTCACTCGTGGGAAATGAATCTGATATATCGCCCAGGCAGTATACTGTCATTGCACATGTAAGTAAATAAACACATTGAAAGTCGATTATTTGTGTTGTGTGCGCATTCTCATAATACATTACAGTGTAAGAATATGCACTAAGGTGACCTTATGTTGACACTAGATTTAGTGTTTTAAACATTATACAGACCTGGCAGTCTAATGTGATTACCCGTTTGGTCTATAGCAATACAGGCGATCTTATTAGAGAATAAAATAGAATAATCCTTTAATTGTCCCACAAGGGGGAAATTTGGTTGTAACAGCAGCCAAAAAGACACATATACAAACAAACAGTACACAGGACACAGAACAGAAACATACAGAAACAATTTTTCTTACATATTTACATATTTACTAGCCTTTAAGTGTAAAATTGTGTCTTAACTGCTCAAGGCGGGAACAGCCCGTTGTGCGAACCTGTTCTGTACACTCGACTTCTTCTCTTGACATAGTCTTCCCTGAAAACATAACTCGTTTGGTGGGAGAACAAAATGTCACTTTCAAATCAAAACATGTCCATGTTCACTCTGAAACAAAGTGTGTATGACACAGTGAGCTATCAGAGCATCCGGTTCCCATACTGCACACGTACAGGTGGCTGGCAAAAATATTCCCTGCAGTGCTACTGTACTACCCTGACTCATCAGCTGCTCAGTGGAGCAGACGCCAGGTCTAACCGGTCTACTCGCATCATAGTGCATCAGTTTGATTTGAAGAAGTGCAAGCTGACAGTCCAGGAAAACATTTACTGTTATAGCTGTCGGGATCCGCAGTGAGAAAATAAGCTGGGATGGGCAACAAATTAGAATCTGTCAGTCACATTAGCCACCGAAGCATTTAATGGTAGTTGCAAATTCCATGCAGGTGTTTCTTCTGCATTTAGTTAGCCATAAAGGTTTTTAAAGGCCGCAGGTTACTATGTTATATTAGGGCTAGATGAGACAGGCCGAACTGTGCAGCTCATTTCCTGGAGTGACTTCCTCCTGACATTAAGTGTTGTGGCCATACTTATTCTTCTTTACGTAATTCCATAAGGGCTTCGTAGTTCTTCCTGTTTCCTAGTTTCGGTGTCCATCTTACCCTGAACGATAGTGGTTACAAAGTACATGTAAGTTGTGTTTTGAGATTGTGCTGTTTTTATGTTGTCGTGATTATGATCATCATTGTGCTGAACTGACTTCCTTAGTTTAGAGTTAGAAACCAAAGCAGGTTAGCCTGTGCTTGATTAGAGGTTTAAGATTGGGTTACCCTTCAAGTTAGTGTCTATTGTTCCCTGGCCTTTCATTACAGGTTAGAGTTTCCCTGTGAGCTTTTGTTATATTGTGGCTGGGTTGAGGTCTGAACAGGGACAAATGTCAGAACAAAATGATCTAAGATTTAGGGTACCCACGTTTTTCATTGCAAGGTGTGGGTCACACAAAGTTCAACATTTGGAAAAAGTTTTTGTCTGCATTGTATTCCAAAGCTCAGTTCATTCATCTTTCAGTCCAACGTCCACACTTTAGCTGGTTTTGGCATGATTATTACTACTACTGCTATTGTCCTATTGACTGGAAGTACTCGATTTCACCGTTTGGAAAGTCTGCAAGTAGCTCCCGCAGCTTTGGCTTCATCTTTTAATGAGTTACACCCCCTCTCAGACAGCATCCGCTCTATCTATCTTCTTCCTCTGACCCGCTGTCCCGCCATCCATTCCATTACCTCTCTATTTTACCAGGCAGTTATTAAAGTAGATCTTATTAAAAGGCAGGAGAAAAAGCTAATCTATATTTGCATTCAGTCTATAGCAATTCATTAATATTATGACATTTACAGGGAGCTTGGCGGGGCTCCGACTGCCTGCTACCCTTTTCCCTCTCTGAAATGTTAATTTAAAAAGTTCTGTCTTTGTAATGGAATAAGAAATCCTCTCTTGCCCTATCAATTCTGGGTGTCTGGTGAGGAATACTAATTCATCTGTGGTTCCAATTGAGATAGCATGTCGCCCTGATGGAATAAGCAAATGCAGAATTGGTTTTAAAGTCTTTAATGCCACAAGTTGTGTGTATTTCTCTTTTGTGCTGCAATCTGAAAAGCACGCACCTCCCAGTGAAAATATGTGCACGAATACTTTATCGCTCTTTAAAATTGTTTTTATTGCAGGCTTAAATATATGCTTATTACCAAAGGAACAAGCAGGTAAAGTAAATAAATTGGGGGGAAAAGTGAATTAGACAAATGTCTTTGTCTTCCAGACTACTCACTATGTGTACGAGGCACTTTGGCAGTGTGGTGACACAGACCATACGGACATACACGACAGACCAGTTCCCCCTGCTCCTCATAGTCATGGGGAAACGCACATCCAACGAAGTTCTAAATGTTATTCAAGGTAATTCTCATTTTATTCATCGTACAATTAACTCTGTTTTCTGTAATTATCATGAAAACAAACTCTTTTATTGCCCTCTGATTTTCTTTTCTAATTCAGGCAATACAACAGTGGATGAGCTGATGATGAGGTTAATGGGAGCAATGGAGATCTTCACAGCACAACAGCAAGAGGACATTAAAGACGAGGTAAAGCTTGAGCGGAATCAGACAGTCTGTTCGCAGGAAACAAAAACATCAGCCTCTGATCCTTAAAGATGGAGAAAAGACTTTATTTCTTTGTTCTTTCAATAACTACTTGGTTCATTATGGACCATTTGCTCTTTCAAATGGAAACATATGCTCGTGTTTCCTTGTAATGCTGTTTAACAGTAGCTAGGAAAGTTGTGCAAAACTGCTGTTGACTAAACTAACCAGTTTGCTACTATCTATAGTTTCCACTGTATATAGATGACTTCATATTTTTATTTAAAGGAGGTACTGTGGCCTGGGGAGCACTTCCAAGTATACCAACCAAATTCTCAAATGTAGTTTTTTGTGAGAGTCACGCTTTTGACATTAAGGACATCGTTTCAAGCTAAAGCCGTGCTTCATTGGTTGGGATAAGTTGAAGACTGCCAGAGGTTTCTTCCTGTTAAAAGGGAGTTTTTTCTTCCCACTGTCACCAAAGTGCTTGCTCATAGAGGGTCATATGATTGTTGGGTTTTTCTCTGTATGTATTATTGTAGGGTCTACCTTACAATATAAACCGCCTTGAGGCGACTGTTGTTGTGATTTGGCGCTGTATAAATAAAATTGAATTGAACTTCTACCATTAATCTTATTTTAGTTGGCTAATCTCAGTGGCTCCGGTAACTGGACCAATTTTTAACATTGTGCGATAAATTGCAACATGTCAGAGCACATCAGAAGGCATTGTTAAAATATGGCTTTTGTTATAATGACCCGAGAACCATTCAGCCATTTCATTCGCTTTAGTTATCAACTAGAGTCTGGCTACTGCTAACGTATCTGTTGACCTCCTTTTACCCAAAGAGAAAATGTAATTAAAACATGATTAAAACATTCCTTCCATAGAAATGATAAGGTGGAGCTAGCATTTTGTGTCCTTCCCACGAATCTTAACAATATGAGACATGCATCAGTCAATTACAACGAACTTAACTAATTTATTAACTATCATCTCATATGTTCACTCAAATCCTTTTGACATGAAAAACACTGTAGTTACCTTTAACTTAATGGTCCTCATAGCTTAGTTTAGACATTCCCAAACCATGTGAGTGCCATGGTAACTGTTGTAAATGATATGTGAATATTACTATGGTTAAGTCTATAATTGAAAACTGACCTGTGTGACTTGAAGCTGACTCGTTCAGATTAATAAAAAACAATAACACATTACTAAGCTTTAGAGTAATTTAATCAGCACTGGTGTTTAGTCTCTTAGTATGTCGCAGAAGTTTTGGTTTTGGTTGTGTGAAATCTTTCGTAGCTGCCCTTTCCACTTTTATGCGCGTTTTATTTCCACGGATTTTTGTCAGCCCTGACTACACTGTGCCTCTTTTTTGACTACTGTATCTATAGATGACAGATGTCAAGCTGTGTTAGGTTCAGCCATTATGTTAAGTCAACCAAACAGCCTTTTTAGCAATTCGCAGCGCTATTGTGGGAGTCATAGCATCTCAGTTATGGGAATCGTGGCTGAGGAATGAGTTGAGTTTCACACACACCCTGAGGGTCAGACTTGCTCAGGTGAGCTGTGCCCTGCTGAGTGACAGCTACTCTCTCTGTGTTGTTATAATGTCTGTAATGCTCTGGCTTTGTTGTGGATTTGTCACTCTTAGTCGCTCGTCAAATAATCATTAATGATAGGATTTAAAACAAGAAATATTCAGAGTTTGTACATAAAGTGTTGGATCCTGGGGTTCTTTTCTTTTACAGGATTAGTGCCGGTGCTCTGTGTGTGTGTGTATGTATGTGTGTGTGCCAAAAGAATAGTACTATTACCAAAATTAAACGCTATAAAAAGGAAGTGTAATATATGACTATTTATTCATTATTAGTACCATCAACCTCAAGATTTTCACTGACAAACCTCATTTTCACGGTACCTGCTTTTGGGTGCTGGTGTATATGATTCTTTCCCTGTGTCTCGTCCTTCTTCTTCCATTTTTCTCCTTTCCAAAGACAAACTCAGACATGAACACAGACACCCAGACATTCCTCTTTGACAGCGACTTTTGTGTCAGTCTGGAATCGGAGCAGCTGGAAGGCCACATTGTGATTTCTACCAGCCGTACTGACTCGCCAGTCATTTGTATGGTTTTCTGTGTTTTAGCTTAGTAGTTAGTAATCAAATGACTACTCGATGCAATTTTGTGGTCTACATCTGTCAGCATTTCAGGGTTGTTGTTTTTTAAAGGTCGTTTTCGGGTCATTAAGCATGGATTTCATAGGAAAACTAGCCAAAAACTAACCATTGTCCAGTTTGTGCTGATTTGGTTGAAGAGTTGTATATAAAAAGAGTATAAATTTGAGTCGAGTTTCATGGTTAGGTGAACTAGTGTCCACAGAAAGGATCTGATTTAAGCCAGGGCCCTCTGTTTGTTAAGTGACAGTGCACATAAAGGCTGATATTGCGGTCCAAAAGGAAATAATTGGATATAAAATTTGCCCTCTGGCAAGTAGAGCTCAGCCACTTGGTTCCAAAATTAAATTGCAAAAAAACCCAACCCAAAAACCGCCATATAAAGCGTCTTTCACTAGTTGTTATTTGTGAGCAAACATTAAATATGTGACAGCTTGCTTTTCTGAACACCAAGTGTATCATCACGACTAAAAGACGGCACACGTCTTGCCAACTTGAACAGTAGCCAAGATATAGTTGTGGAAAATCTGTTTCTTTTTTCCTCCAAAGTTAAGGCCCTGAAAATCACATGGTGTTTGAGCATGTCAGATAAACATTTCCCTTCATGCCTCCTCACTTTAGGTTATTCAAAGTGTTTGAAAACATTCAACAGCAGGTCAAATGAATGTAAAATGAATATCAAACATGAACTACTGTGCGACTTGTTTGCGTGACTCGGGGGCAATCTATTGAAAGTAGCCACTTTTGATGCTTTTGTCCCTCTGTGCCATTCTTTTACAGTTTCCTTTCAAAGTTCATCTATTATGTAGCCCAAAAGCACAAATGTATATTTGCATTTTCCAATTCAGTGCAACAATACACACTGTCATTTTGCTTAGCCGCTGCCTGGTTTCACAGTAGCCCTCTGATCATCACAATAAGCTTACTTTGCCATATCCGGGCTGACACACAGCGTGGGCCTTCAGAAAATAGAAAACTAATGGCTGTGCGCTGTTAACACAATGGACACTTGTATTTAGTCCCAGTCTTTATAAAACACTTTGTAGCCACAGCAGGTAGAAAGAGAAAGGCCGCCTGTCCCTTTCCCTCTGTACAAACAGGAAGAGAGGCAGCGTGAATAAAAGAAAAAGGGAGGGTGAAACTGAGATGAGGAAACATAAAAGGGGCTCGGGGTCTGGTAAATGACAGCCCAGTCAGAATGAATTCCCTTCTGTTGCTACTCTTTCATACCTGGTGTTTGTATGTAGCCGCACTTGACATGCTGTTTTCTGCTGTTAGCTTCCACAGCCGGCACTTCTTCTTAGATGTTTTGTCCTCGTGTATCCTTTATTATGCTGTTAGTTAATGGGACCGACTTTCTTTCTTCCCCTCTCTCCACTCAGGACGAGCGCGAGGCAAGGGAGATGGTGAAGAGAGAACAGGACGAGGCCTATCGTCTGTCTTTAGAGGCTGATCGTAAAAAGGTACTTTCAGAATAATGCAGTTGTGATCAGAAGTTGACGCACACTTATCATGGGCATGAATGTCATGTAGGTTTGTGCTTTTAATGATTCCTACGAGTTCTTCCTCTTCCAGGGTAGAATGATGGCACAGCATACATCTGTAGTGACTTTCACAAACAAGAACTGGGTGCACAACTTTGAATTTAATTTGTATTTTCTCTAATCCACATGGGGTAAAATGTCTGTGTATATATAGGCTCAAATATATACACCATGTCCACTAGCAACTTACACCTTGACCAGACACTATAAACAAACTTTTGGCACAGTTATGGATGGATATTTGACCACCCTTCTTTGCAGAATTGAAGAAGTTCATTTAAGTTGGTTGGTTTTCTTGGTACAGCCAAGCCCCACCTTCTAGTCCACGAATTTTAAATAGGGTTGAGATCGGGGCTTTGCAAAAGCCACCCTAGCAGCTTAATGTTAGCCTGTTTTATCCGTTTCAAAACCAGGGATCATTGTCCTACTGGAACACCCAATTGCTTCCCAGTTTGAACCGTCCAGCTGTTGATTTGAGATGAAGTTGAAGAATTTGGAGGTAGTACTCTTCCTTCATTGTTCCATCCACTTTTTACAGTGTAGCAGTACCACTGGTAGCAAAACAGCCCCAGAGCAGAATGCTACCATCACCATGCTTGATAGTTGATAAAGTTCTTAGGTTTAAGCCTCAGCTTTATTCTTCCAAACATACCTCTTGCTATTTTGGTGGAATAGTTCAATTTTTTTCTTGTCTGACCATAAAGGTTTGCGTCATAATACAGCTGGGTTGTCCATATGTGCAGCTGCAAACTGTGGACAGTGATCCTAGTGATGCTTCCAGACCATGAGAAAGTAAAAACTTGTATTTATATACAGGTGTTTAAACTCCTCTAGTAATCTGGAATTAGAAATGGCCGATTAAGCTTCTGGTAGGATGTACTCAAAGCCCTGACCTCAGCCCTATTCAAAATTTGTGAACTATGCTTAAAAGCCAGGTCTGTGCCAACAAACCGGCTAATTTAAATGAACTCTGTAGTAGAAAAAGGATAGTTCAAATCCGTTCATGCCCCTGATGAGTGTACGTAAACTTCTGACCACAAGTGCACCAGTTATCTTTGTGTATCACTGTCAGTTCTTAAGTGTTGTTTTTGAAGCATAGTATTAAAATCAAAGTGAACCTCAAACATCAGGTTTAGAGTACAATCTACTCCTACTGTGTTACTCTGTTTAGTTGAGGTGTCGTAAATAATAAGAAATGCCTTATTGTTGTTCAGTGAGATCATAATGAGCCAGTGTGTGTACAGAGCAGCTCATTTTAACTTTAAATTATGCTGTGCTTGTGCAGACTACAACTTGCGTGTCTAGAACAAAGTTTTTGTTGATCAGTCAGTTAGTTTGTCAAAGCAAAGTAACACAGTGTGAGAAATGAATCCAATTAATGATTTGTTTATGTTTTTTGGGGGGGTTTCAGAGAGAAGTCCAGGAGAGAGAAGAGGCCGAACAGTTTCGCTTGGAACAGATGAGAAAGGAGCAGGAGGAGGAGAAGGAGGTGAGTACGACAGCCATAATTATACTAATTATACAGCAAACATAGGTAGCCAAAAGTGTCAGTTAGTTACTAGTTAATTCGTACCGAACAAGTTTGCTATTATTCCACAACAGCAGCTCATAATTCGGTTGAAATAAAAGAGAATTTTGGACTCGAGCACATTTCAAAATGAGCAAATGAAAATCTACTATTAGCTAACGCACTAGTATGATTTAGCAGGGCTGTACCATTGTGCTGCTGTTTATGTCCCTTTTCTGCTTACTCAATAGTAACTCAATTAAATTGTGGTTTTGGTGGAATCTGCCAGTCAGTGAAGCCTGTGTTGTGTCAGTATACAAGCACACAGCCATTTCAGAGAAATTAAATATCCTAATTACAGCAAGGCCGATCCCCATTAATGTCACCTTCAGTGTACGTGTACACAGTTATTGTCCTGGTTAGCTTTTTTTATGCTGATATAGCACACAGCCTCATATTCAAACCCGAGTGAATAAAAGAGGCAATTCATGTACACAGACCTATGCACAAACATACACCTAAGTAAACACACATATTCTCTGGAAAACAATTATTGTCTGCAAAGACGGGGCAAGCGCACACTCACACACGGCGGACACAATGTCACGCACACAGGAAAACAATAATTGTCGGTGAGGATGGCACCAGCGTCGTGATTGTCTATTGTAATACAGTGTAGTCCTCGCTGATTGCTGTTTGCTCTGCAGGTCAGAGCCCGAGGGCAGCGAGAGGTATTGGGTGACCCGTCTTGCTCAAATGATTTGTCACTTAAGTTAAACAGACGACAACAAAAGAGCCCTGAACCTGGCCTTCTTAATTATATCACTGTAGTCCACGAATCAAACAGTGCATACATGCTTGTGTATTTTCAACAACAATAGCCGGGATGGCGTTGTGTTTCCTACTTATATTAATTTTCTCCGCTCGAGCTCAAAGGTTTCCATGGCGTCTCCTGTGCTGACGCGCTGTGCTGTGCTACTGTCTAGATATCCATAAATATGAGAAGCAGCAGCAGCTGGTGTACCGAGACAATGGCAACTTAAGTTTCCCAAACTGTTAAAGGATAACTTTATCATAACGTGATCCTGTTTTGTGTACCAGTAGTTCTGATGGACGTCGGTTCAAATACACTACAAAAACCAAATTAACAAACAAACAAAACTGGGAATTCGCTTTCCTTTCATTTAATCACTATTACTAGTTGTGAATTCTTCTCCTAACTGGAGACAAACATGTGAAAACTAATTGTACAGCAAACCTAGGTAGCCAAAAAAATGTCAGTTAGTTACTAGTTAATTCGTACCGAACAAATTTGCTATTATTCCACAACAGCAGCTCATAATTCGGTTGAATTAAAAGAGAATTTTGGACTTGAGCGCGTTTGAAACGAGTAACTTGGATTTTAGCATTTACATCACACATGCTGCTCTTTATTTAAACAGTCTATGGCGGCAACTGGTTCTTTTATCACTCCTCGCTGTGCTGGTGCCAACTTGGTTATCCGTCTCCTTAAGGAAGGCGCGGCGTTGCCTACCACGTGAGCCGTTTTAATTGGAATAATTTTTTGTTTGTTTGTTAGTGCTTGTTTACAGTTTTCGGTTGAGTTTACAGTAGAAACTGCAGACACACCAAAAACACCAGTCACCACCGGAGAGGGAACAATGCTAGTGGGAATGCTTTCTCTGTGATTTTATGCCTTTGTGCGAAGAAACGGGAGATGAATATGGGAGCCAGTGAACTGGGGGTTGGGGCGGGAGGGGGTGGAGGGCATGTGTGTTTCATGCGCCTGTGTGGACTGGCATTATTATTTACCTCCGTCAGAGGGTCATAGCATACAGTTGTGCGGCTGTCAGGTGCACCTATTTCTCCTGCTCATCGTCTGTTTGCTTTCTGTGGTTAGCCGAGCGGAGCTGGAGAGGCAGGTAAATGGACGGAGAGATGCTCCCGATTATTTGTGCGGCGCTTCCTGGGCCCGAAGCTCGACCAGACGTGTGCCTCGTGGTTGCTTTGGGGACGCTACCTCTAACTCGCGTGGGCGTTTGTGCTTGTGTCTGTGGTTGACTAGCTGTCTGCATTTGTATGTCCATCACCTCATGCGCTCCTGTCTGTTATTTGTGTGTGCGTATGTGTTAGCTTTGTCCCCAGGGACAGCTTTAACTCAGTCAGCTTCAGTTCTTGTACCTGAGGGAGCTGATGGCGGAGCAGCACGCGCTCCACCCTGCCCACCCAACACCAGAAGCTGCTAATGAGCTACTGTTGTACACTCTTATGAAATATAATTGCATTATGGTGTGTAAATAAAGCCGGGGCGTGTTGTCACAGCATATGCTCCCCGGCTGGCCAAACAGGAACAACAAGCCAGGGGAGGAGGAGGTGAGGGGTAGGAGTAGAAAGGAGACGAAGGCTCCAGGGAGCAGTTGAAACATGGTTTTTGGAGCTCAGGAGGCTTGATTTGCTTTTCTGTGGAAGATGACGATCAGTCGTCACTCATGAGCCTGCCCTTTAGCGCAGACCCCGTTAGCATCTGTAAAATAAGTGATAGCTTCACATGAAGAAGATCTTCAAAGATCTTCCTCTTACTAGTGAGGGTTTTCCACTATCTGCAGGGGTATTTGACAGTTTTTTTCAGAGAGTGACAGAGCAAACAGCAAGGCAGCATGAAAGAATGAAGCACTTGGCTGCTCTTAGCATACTGATATGCTACTTGGCAACCTTCTGAGCTACAACGGGCTTTAGGGAACAGGGTGAGACACAGGGCAGCTAATTTAATAACATTCTTAGGGCAAGAAGATTGTTTAATTAATGTGAAATAATAGTGCTGCAGTAAGACTCTGAGAGCAACTTCTTGGCTTGCCTTTCATATATGCTTGGAAAGCGTGTCATCATCTTTATCGCTGCCAACGTTACTGTTGATACTCCGGTTTAAGTTCACTGTAAACACAGAGAGAACGAGATGCGTATTTTTACTGAAGTCACTGGAATAATCAGGCTGACTTTGCTGTTTAAATGAAGGGAAGGCAAATAAACGCTTGCAGCAGCAGTGCTGACTGCTGCATCTCACCAACACCTGTATGCAAATCTGTGTTTTCAAATTCATTAATGCATTTAACTGACAAAAACAAAAACGCTGGCTTTTCTTGTTTCAGGCAATCCGCTTGTCATTGGAGCAGGCCCTGCCTCCAGAGCCCGATGAAGAATCAGGCGAGCAAATCAGCAAGCTGAGAATCCGCACACCAAGTGGCGAGTTTCTGGAAAGGCGTTTCCTGGGCAGCTGTAAGCTCCAGGTTCTCTTTGACTTTGTGGCCTCCAAGGGATACCCCTTTGAAGAATTCAAGCTCCTCACGACCTTCCCTCGAAGAAATGTGAGTGGTTTGCCTCCTCTCTTACAGACACGTCAGAGCCGAAATCGCTTCTCTGCTCCTGTTTTACTGCAAAGTGAGGATGCAGAATAGAAAAACGGCTTTTTCTTTCAAGAGTTTGTTTGATCTTAAAGGACAGGCCACAGTTCCTCTGTGGATTTAGCCATTTCACAGTATTCCTCAGGTAATTAGCTCCAAAAGTTTTGAATGCATTCTCATGTTTTTTTTGTTTTTTAATTGCCAGTATTTATGTCGACAACATACAGGCAAATAGGGAATGATTTATCGGGATTCTAAATATAGAGCTCCAACCTCTTCTTCAAGGTCAAATAAGGTCAAACATCCATTAAAAGTCTTTTATCTTTAAAAATGTGCCTAAAATTCTAATTTCTTGGCCATATTTTGCATGTCAAATTTAACCCCTGATGTCACTTTAACATTTCACGTTTGCAGTTTGTTTAAGTGGACCCAACAAAGTGTTATGTCTGATATCTTAAAGTACCAAGAGAGAGAAATATAGAGAAATATACTGTAGTATATTATACAAGAAGATGAAATCATCCAGTTGTCTTTCATTCAACTGTTCTTTGAGGATCTTTATCTTTTTTAAGAATGACTTTGTATCCTTCAGATGACTCAAATCAGCATCTCCGCTTGTGACATCCACAGCCCTAATTGGCTTTTCCATTTGGGCCTCAGCCCAACCTCAGGCAGCAGCTGTGTATGAAGTGCAGCAGGGACAATAGTTCAGATAATCTCTTGTCACTGTTTGGCGATTTTGTTTTCTTCTTCTTTCTTTTTTCCCTCCGTTATTGCTTCGTATTTGTTTTACTGTTTGTGTGCTGCAGCAGTAGCCCCGCGTCGGCGCCTTTGTTTACTCGCACCTGTGACGGGGAAAGTTAAGCCGACTGTTTATCCGTCCACCTGCGCACACGTATTATTCAGTGAATATTAATTAGTATCAGTCCACTGTGAATACAGTACACTCTGACTGTGTTAGGATACAGTTGTCAGCACTAAGAGTAGTATTCTCTGTGGCTCTTCTGCTGACACCCTGCATCACTCAGCTATCTACAACCAGCCATTTGAGGGCTCGGTCGCTACGCTGTGTGGTAGCGAGCTAATGAGCACTGTTTTAACTACCAGTTTAATTAGCCCTGCTGCTGGAAACAAAAATGGGATTTCCATTAATCAAGAGTGGAGTGCATGTGGAGGGGTGGTGATTGTATAGAGGTGTGTGTGTGTGTGTGTGTGTGTGTGTGTGTGTGTGTGTGTGTGTGTGTGTGTGTGTGTGTGTGTGTGTGTGTGTGTGTAGGCTTGCCCAGGCAGTGTGCCATCGTAGTCTGTAGAGACCGCCAGGGCACAAACACCTCAAAGCAACACACACATTATCGCGCAGCTCACACTCTCCATTTCATCACGATCGCACACTTCAACACATGCACAAATATTTTCAAGCAAACACATGCCCCGCTCACAACTTTGTCACTTAAAGGATTCACAGTTGTCTCTTTATAATCAAGAGTAAACATGTGTTTGAGACAGAGATAAAGATGTGTCTGCATCGCAGATGAAATTCCGGCAAAAACAGGATGGCAGGATTAGAGGGGGAGAGAAGCGAGAAGAGGATGGTGACTGCAGAACTAGTCGGAAAAGAGAACAGAGAAGACAAAAGCTTGAACAAAGAAAAGATTTAATCAGAGAAACAGTCTGAAAGAGAAAAGGATAGAGAAGACAAGTGGAGAAGATATTAAAAAGAAGAAGATGGGAGATTATTCCAGAAAACAGAAAGGCGAGAGATTTGGAGAAAGAGAGGAGGGAAGTGGCTCAGTGGTAGTGCCAGTATAAGGCTGTGAACACAGGCCCCTGTCTAATCCTGCAGCTCTGTGTTGTAATTAAATGAGAGAGAGCATAGAAAGCCTCCATCCCGTCCAGACGCTCTCACTGTTGCTTTGCCAGGATCAGAGGATAGAGGATAGACCACTATTGCATTTGTAATACTGCACAACTGTTGAAACCTTTTTTTTCTCCTCCCTTTTTTTTAGTTTTCAGCAGCTTTGTGCAGTGTCACTCTTTCTTTTGCTATTACCCTCCTCGTCAGTCTTCTTCACGTCACGTCCACTCATTAAGCTGCAGCACAAATTAGTAGATCTGCTCAGCCCATCTTTAGAAAATTAAGCAAAGCTGGATGTCGTGTTTAGTTTTGGGGCGGGGAGCGGGAAATGCGTACAACTTTGTTAACCAGGAGCGAGAACGGTGTTGTGTTAACACGGGATTTGCAAACTTCATCCTAAATCACACGGACGTTCGGATATGTCTGAATCATGCTTTTGCCACCTTCCTTTGGCTTAGCCAATAAATGTCTATTAGTCTCCACTTTTTGGACTCAGTCTCATCCTCAACATTTGGTATCAGTGGCTTATCTCTTCAGCACTACAGCAGGCCTTACACTGGCATCATTTGTACTAGGCTTAGCCGTGCTCAGGGAACTAACCCTTTCTCTGTTTCTATGACTGTCAGCGAGTTTGAGGAAGAGGAGGGGGGCTTTTAGTGTTTCAGTTTTCAGCTTTTCATTCAAGAATTTCCTCCGTTTTCTTTGATACTTGTTGAGCACAAACCTCTACTGAAAGGCCCGAGGTCTTCCTTCAGCGTGCGGCGAATATGTTTAGACTGCCGTTATAATAATTTGCAATAGGCTCTTCCTGGCCGGCTGCTCGTGGATACCAAAACGCTGTCAAAGCGGCGTATTACTTTTCCCATTGTGATACTGTACTCTCTTTCACCTTTGCTAATCCTTCTTCCAGCTCCATCGGCGAATTTGCCCGAATGATTCTTAGACAAAACCTGAGATGCAGTAAAAATAAACAATGGCACAGAAGAAGCTTTGCTCTGCGCTGTAATAGGTTTTACATCTGTTGTACTGGTATGTTTTGTTTTTCTTGTCCTCCTATCTGAACAAGTCGTAGGAAGACTCACAGGAAGTTGAGCAGCAGTTTATTTTTAAAGTGTTTTTTTTTTTATAAAACACATTTTTTATAACATGCAACATGGGTTCATGGTGCTGTGTGGGGCTTCATCCTTGAGTACAAATCTAAAGTGTGGAGACGAGTATCCATCCAATCTCTATAAGTTCATCTTGACTGAAAGAGGCGTCTGATTGGTTTCAGATACATTTTGCTGTGCTGCAACAGATGTAACGGCCCCCACAGAGTCCTGATCTCAAATTCATCAACTCAGTCTGGGATTAAATGAAGAGACAGAAGAAAGTGAGGCAGCCAAAAGCTGCAGGAGGAATGTGGCAAGTTCCCTAAGACACGCTGGGAAAGTGTACTTCAAAAAAAAAGCGATTATACCAAATTATGTTTTTGGCATTATTTTTAAAAGCATCGACAGTTTAGTTTAAGGTCCTAAAATGTTTGGAAAGTTCTGGAAATATAAGCTGCACATCGTGCACTTTCAATGAGACTTTTCAGAGATGATGGTTTAGCTTTCGGAGATTGATTTTTAAATATAAAAATTATACAACAAGCTAGAAACCTTGAAATGTTTTATTGTGGAAAAGAAAAACACATTTCTGCTGGGAGTAGAATTAAAGCTGGGCTTTACCCTAGGGATCTCAGCCCCCTCTTTACCTTAACCTTCTCCTCCTACTCTTCCTTCCAGCTTTCCCTCCCTCTGCCTCTCTGTTCCCTCCTCTTTCCTTCGCCTGCTGTCTGTACACCTCCCTCTCTTCTGCTCCATCTTTTGTATTTTTACTTTTTGGTCTCCTGCCACCCTGCGTTTTTACCCAAATCTCCCTTTCTTAAAAAATCCTTTAGATAACTTAAAATATACCTTTAAAAAACAGACGAGTGGAAAATTAAAGGAAAAAAAACTAAAGTCCTTAATCCTACACCGAGGGTCTCGGCTGTGCTCGGATAGTTTGTCCCGTCACAGGAAAGCGACACCTCAAATTCATACAAAGTCGCTCTGAATGAAACATTGTTGACTGCAGTCATCTCTTCAGTCAGCGGATCTCACACCTGCACATAATTTTGCACTGACATGTTAGACGTCGTTATTCTGTTACGACTTCCAGAGACGTTGGAAATCAACGAAAAGCCAAATTGAAGGTTTTGTGGTGGAACGTGGTGGCGAACAAACACCTTACACAAAATCTTTGTTTGTTCTTGCTTTGGTTTGTCGCTCGTCTCTATATCTATAAGTGCTGTAGTCTATCTTTAATTTTCCTCACTTTCTTCTTCCCCATAGCTCTTTTTTCAGCTTTTTCCTTCCCCTTCAGTCCCCCCCTCCCTCGCAGTCTGTGCGGTGCATTTGTCCTTTGAAGTGCCGTATTCTGGTCTGTTCTTTTCTGTTCACGCCCCAGCACTACGTGCTGTCAACGCTCCTGGCAGCAGATAATGATCTCCCACTGCTTTTGTAATTGGCCAAATAAACACTTGACAACACTAGTTTAAAACAGACAAGTTATTTGGTTTTAATTAACATAGCAGGGCCTGTAATGGCTTCATTAAAAATGCGTTATTTCAGCTGCACGTTTGATTATGTTGGAAACGGACATCTTGAGGGCCTGTGTTTATTTTCCCTTTCTTTTCTTTCATGGCTGAGCGTTGCTTAGTGTCGCCTCCTCTGTTATCAGTGTTGTTTTATTCATTTGAATTAAGTGACTTACAATTGTGCTATTTATTTAAAACTTCACATTAAGTGCTAATTATTTTTTTAACTGTGTTGAGATTTGCTTTTCGATAAGGACAAAAAAAGGGGGGGTGGGGGGGGTTTATGGGTTTATGTTAGCCGATCATTTTACGTCATATAATTTTTCATAAGAAAAAAGAGATAAAATAGCAAAGATTGCAGAAAAACACCATCTGTCTTTTTGTTCGGATCCTGGGTTTTTAAATGCGAGGATCCCCAGTTATTATATTTCCTCTTTAGATTTCGCTTCTGCACAAACACCGCTTATTTCAGTTTTTTTATTGTGTTAATTTCAGTATTTCTAATTAACAACTGGAAAATCTTTTTGCGGGCGGTTAATTAGTTCTGTTTTTTTTTTTGTTTTTTTTTTTCCCTAAATTGCTATTTAGTCAGATGAAAATAATATAATATTTTAAATTAGACAGACAGTTTCCCTTTCATTTCCCTGAATGATTTCTGAAGTGGATGATTAAAATTTATATTGACTCAAGGTTAAAAACAAACTGCAAAAAAGGGAAATAGATTGTGTCTGTCTTATGTATGTATGTATGTATGTATGTATGTATGTATGTATGTATGGCTGTGTAGGCACAGGAGAAGAGAATATGGCTTAGGCATAGCAGAGGAAAAACAACAGCTTTGTTTGTTGACAGATGCCTCCATGCTTATGGTCTGTTAATTGGATAACAATGTAAACAATCACCGATGGTGCCCGTCTCCTGTGTCAGTGTGGCATCTTGTTTCCCTACTTTTCCTTTTCCGAGTCAGATGCTGCTCTCCTCCCGCTTGCCTCTCCCCCGGCGCTCGGCGAGCACAAACTCTCTTCCCGATTTTGCTCGGAACACACACACTCACACATTCGCACGTAACCCACAGACGCACGTCTTCACGCGCACCTGCTCCACCCCGAAGCCTCATTTACTCCTACCTGATGCTGCGGTGTCATAACAGCCTGTCGGGTTCATTAGCATGGCAGCCATTTGTGAGGCGCTGCTCCCGAGGTGGGAAAAGGAATCCAGCAGCTTCTTTTTGATCGTTTTCCCCCACCGTCGGGATGGAATATGTTTGCTGAGAATGCACGGGTGGAAACAAACATATAATCTCTTCCTATCGTCTCGCTCTGTGCTGCGAGGCTGTCGACGGGGTGGGGGGCATAAAGTTGATGTGGCAGCCCCTCCCTGCCCGCACCGGGCTCTGAAGGATCCCGCTGAGAAGTCAAGATGCTAAATGACACCTTGAAATGAGGATAAGGAGATGAAAGGGAGTCCAAGGCCTTCTAGATCTAGTGTGACATTTCCAAACACCCATGGGAGATCGGAGACGTAGTATCTGATGCGGATTTGTCCACCTTGTCTAATTTAATTGCCTCGAATACTTTTTTAGTTTTGCGAAATTGGCGCCTAACAAAGATTTGAACGTGCCAATTGAAAATATAAAAATGTGTTTATTTAATTAGACTTATAATACATTTATTATATGCTCAGAAGGTGAGCACAGGTGATGCCGTGGTTCAATTAATGGTCAGAGTTCACATTTCATTGCCTACAAAAGTCGGTTTTAAATCTGTTGCTTTGCTTGTTGTGAGGCCGACCTTTACTGTGCTCGGCTTGCCCTCTGACCTTCTCGAGCAGGTACAGGGAGCTGGCTAATTATCCCACCGTGAGTTTAGAATAGGATCTCTAATCAGAGGGGCTGATGCAGCAGTGACCAGATAAGCCTCGGACACATCTCGGTGTCACACCGCCTCGCCCATTCAGCCCAGGTGTTAGATTGGCCCGATGTAACACAACCCTGCCAGTGATTAGCTCACATAAGCTAAGAGGCCCGCAGGGGTGGTGGGTGTCAGAGGGAGAGAGTCGGGTTGTCCTGTTTTTAAAAACAGAGGTCAGACCTCCTTCATGTCGGCTAACTCGATCAGCTCCGCGGTGGGTGGTACTGCGTCGTGTGGAGTTTTCAGAGCAGATAAATGTTTTTTGCATTATGAGAAATGTTTCTGTTAAAGAAGAAATTACTCACATAAAATTCTTCTCTGGCTTCCCACTGCACTCAGTCTGTGTCTCACACACAGACACACACTCCTGTCCTGTAACCTTCATCAGTTTGTTCTGGATTGGAACCTTTTTAAGAAAACAAACCTAATGGTCCGCTTAGGGAAGCAAATCTCTCAATTCTCAGGTTACTGCTTAGGATTTTTAAAAACACGATGTTAGAATAATACACAACGTACACACTCTCTTGCAAACACACACACATTAAATGAATTTAGCACTAAAACCACACTGTTTTAAAGCCTGACTCTTGGGACACAGGGACTTCAGTGAATGACTGAGGCCATGGTGACACTAGTGTAGATAAATCTGAGAAGGTATTTTAAATAGTTTGATAAAATTAAAACCAGGGTTGACAGATTTGATAATTTTGTTGGTATTTTGGCTCATTGAGTTGATTGTACATTAGGAGAGAAACCTTTAACAGCAATGATTCAGAAATGTCGTCTTTAAGAAGTAATAGTAAACAATTGCACGTTCCACAGTGTTATACTCCTCTGACACCCCTATTGGCTTTGCCAGTCACAGTGCAAGAGTCATGTGGGAGGCGCATGGCCCGAACGTCCATATTGTTCACACTTGAAGACGTGTTCATAAAACCATTTGGGGGTTCACCGCTTTTGGCTGCTACAACTCAAGCTAGAGCTCATCATGCCCTCCTTGTTTGTGCTGCAGTCTTCAGTACTGTACTGGGCCTGGGGTAACTTTAAACTAAATTCACTAATCACCAAAAGGGCCAGAGTGCACCCCCTCACTCAGGTTAAGCTCTCCGCACAATAAACAGAAACCGTGGAGCAAAATAACAAACAAGTGAGGGCAAAACAGCCACCTAGCTAAACTCCAAATCAAATTAAACCACATTGAGGAGAGCTTTACGAGTTCCTGCAGCAAAAAGTGGCTTCAAGTTAGCGTCTTTGTTTTATGCTGCCGATCGTAATCGAGCAATCTGAGGATTGTATTTTGGGGAAGCTGTGATTAGTTTCTGTATTTGCAGCAATCTTTTGCTCAGTCTAATGTTGTCTTCCCCCCCCCCCCCCAAAACACCACCTTGTCTCTTCTCAGATCACCCAGCTTGATCCAGGGTCGACCCTGTTAGAGGCCAAGTTGTTTCCACAGGAGACGCTCTTCCTGGAGGCTAAAGAATAAGAACAGGCCCTCCGATCCCCGAGAGGTCCGACTGACTGACTGATGAACTGGCTGGATGCACACTCGTCACCGAGCATGGCCCCCACACATCAGTCTGGGCCTCAACTAGACACACACACACACACACACAGACACATACAGAAACTACCATCTCAGACACACATAAACACACTGGCATGCAGATCCAGTGACACACAAGTTGAAGTAAGCTTCTCTGCCCTCAGCCTGGTCGTCGTACATGAATGCCTGATGTACACGTGTTGCACAGAGGAGCAAAGACAGTACCACAAGCACACAGCCAAAACATTCACCTCAAAAAAAACCTCCCCTCACACTCTTCTCGACTTCACGTTCCCAAACTGCTGTGTCATTGTTTTCTCTCACAACACAAACACCGTACAAATAACAGCATTCAGAGACTGAGTAGACAAATCTTTGTCACACACAAAAAAAACAAATAAAAAAAACAAGGACTTGTTTCCCGTTTCCTCATTGAAGACACCGAGGCTGCTTTTTTTAAGACATGTTTTTTGTGTGTTTGAAATTAAAATAGAAAAGGCTAAAAAATGTAATTAAATAAACTTCGAGAAGAGGCGTAGCTCCGCGAAGCCCAGGCCGTCTCATCTCCATTTGTGTTTACCCACTGAACCTTTTCCCCAAACCGCCCTTCTAGAGCTGCACACCTCCGTCTGCTGTCCAGGTGGGGTTGGGACGCGACACGTTGGCCCCATCAAGCTCCGTTCTTCCTGATTTCCGCATCCACTGCCCCAAAAGCCAATAGATTGCTCAGTTTTTAGTTTGTTTTTTTTCTCCTTTGAATCCTTTTTAAGTTTGATGCTGTATTAGTTTTAGTTTGATATACATTATATAAAATATATGAATATGAACATCAATTTGTCTCAGGCGAAAATCTGTTGAACCTTATCGCACGCATACACACGTCTTCTTTCGTCATGTGAGAGGATATTTTATAAACTGGAGATCTGATTTTCTTCAATTCGTGTCACAACTCTGGGGTAATACCGAAAGAGGGAAACAAAGCCAAGGAAAAATGTGCGGCATTTCTATGCTTTTATTAAGTGTGTGTGCATCTGTGTCTGAACGGGATTCCAGTCCTGCTCTGATTGTGCATCTTCACTTCTTGCAGATACCAAAGTTTAGATTTGCACACTCACTCGTAGGCCTTTTACTTCTCCTATTATTCTCATTCTTACATGACCTGCTGAAATCAGCCAAACTGCGACTAATTTCCTGCCTTCAGCGAGGGGAGATGACACGGGCTTAGCCCTCCATCTGTAGCGGGGCTCCTCTGTCAACTAAAGGCAAAGTTTAAGAACCCCATCAGAGTCATAAATGCCATAAACAAACTACTTCAGGCGAAATGCTGCTCCCTCGTGAATAAGCGCTCAGACTTGGATTATACTCACACATATGTAATAAGACAGGACTAAAGCAGACTTGGCAAAAGGATTGCTGTTTAAATTGCAGTTTCACTGATTATATTACAGACTTTTGTTTTGTACTTAACAGTGGACACTGATGGGAACACATTTTGTGTTCCCACCAAACACCGCCTGTTCATATTTTTAAAAAAAACCAAACTGTGATGATCTTTAGGAAGCTGTACCTCTACAGTTAATCTTTTGATCGATGCTTATTTGAAGTGTGGACTCTGGTCTCAGTAGCACAGTTTGTTGTTTTTCTTTCTCTTTCAGACAATTATAGGACCTTGTGTCTGACTTTGACTATTTTTGGAGTGTGCATTAGTCTTCAGAATAACTGGCACCATTTCATCCAAATGGAGAACTTGGAGTAATATTATATATTTTTATTTCTTTGGATCAGAAGAGAATGTATTCCTTTGAGAGACTAGGGACCTGTCTGAGGTGTACCCTAGAACGGCTGGGAGAGGCTCCAGCAGTCCCCAAGATCCTCAAATGGATGAGCAGAAATGTAACATTTCTTTTCAAAGAGTAGTTATTACAATAAGAATATTAAAATTATCCAAAAGTTATAACATGTTACATCAGTCAAAGTGAAACTTAATGATTTAAACTACTTTTAGAGGAACTCTGTCTCTCTGAGGTGCACTGCAGACCTAGAATAGTTTAAACCAACTTCAAGTGCTGGATTAGATTAAACTATTATAAATAAGTGGAGGAAGCAACGTCTGTTTAAGCTATTTAGAGGTAGTCTTACTTCTGTAGGCTTCAACTTTATCCTCTTCAGTGAATGAGACAGTTACCGCTATGGGTGCTGTCTTTAAATCTCGTGCTGTTCGTGGTTGAGTAATACATGTCTCAAAGAATTATGTGTCACCAGCAACAATTTATAGTCATCTCTTTTTGCTTCGGTAAATCTGGACTACTGGTGTGTTACGCACGGTGAATATATCACACAAGCATCCTGTGTGTGTTTGTTTGCCTCTCTGTGGCTGCCTTGTTTCTCACGCGAGGAATGAGTCGACCTAATGTGCTCAGCAAGCCGCACTTCCAAAGGTTCGACCCGACAGGAGCTCCTCGCTGAAGGCAGCTTGAAAGCGGGATTGGGAAAGATGCGCTGCAGGGCAAATCCTCCTGACTTTGCTGTTTCTTTCTGCATGCCAGAGAAGTGTAATATTTGTCATCCAACACTGGGGGAAAAAGACACAACAAACGCACCTGTATTTAAAGTAAATAGCTGCTATTAGAGTGGAAGAGCTAATAGTAGAATCCATTTCAAGCCAAACTTGTTGAGCCAAAGTTGTGGCGCTGACTCTTGTGGCCAAGTCAGTAATGTTGGCATTTACTGTATTTGCAGCGCTGGGATATACTAGTTGAGAGAGAAGTAGTAATTATTATATATTTGGTTTTCCTTCTCCATATCCATGAACTCAACAACCTCTGGCTATCCAGTTAATTCAGTCCTGGGCCTTACACTGCATCCTGCCTAAACATGTGTTTAAAGCTTCATATGATTGGTCAGGACCATCCTGGCTGGCTTCCATTCATACCCAAATCTTGTCACGATGTGTTGTTGTAGCTGAAATGTTTCCGTTTAAACGTGAGGAGCTCGGTTCAGTTCAAGAAAAATGCTGAACTTTGCTGAAGCTCTAAGGGCAGAAGTTAAATGTCTATGGCTGACATTTGTGTTACTCAGATTTCACTGTACCGAGCTAAGAGTTGAGCGCGCTGGCTGTACCAACACGTGCAGCTTGGGGCGAGGGTGAGCTCAGGGCGGGGCGAGGAGCTCAGTGACCGTGAAGCTGAACGTGTTTATGAAAGAGGCAGATGCACCTCTGCTCGTCTGTCAGAGAGCCTCTGCCTCAGAGAGGGGCGCACATAGTGCAGCTCCTCTCGACTGTGAGATTACAGTTTCTATCGTGCAGCTTTTTGAACGTCATGTACACAAGCATGTTCATTTGTACCGCTGTGGCTAATGAGGCTGCGAGGGTTGGAAATGCCAGTGAGGCCTAATGATATTTCTCTCTGGTACCTGACCAAACTTGTCTTAAGTTAATGGGCAAAAGTCACCAGGTTTAACTGGGGAGAGACAGCTGTATGAAAGGGTTTGTCATCAGTTGAATGAGTCTAAAAAAAATTCATTAGGCCTCTGTTGACTGGCCACTTCTAACAGGAGGACAAGTTTATAAGGAGCTCCGTCAAAGGTTTTTGTGACTGTTTTTCTCAAGTCCTGAATTTTTTCCACAGGTGCTGCATCTCGTGTTTTACCCTTGCATACTGTTCATATTCTATTCCTTCACAGTATGGTTCGTGTCCGTTTGACCAATGCCAAGAATTCCTTCCAAATTAGTGTCTACAACAAACTTTCAACTAGAGATCTGTCACTAATCAAAAAGATAGGAAGCAAAGCTGAAGATGCTAAAAGGTCTTCACTGGTAGTGACCAGGAGGGGCAGTATTAGAAAGAAGTGTATTAGAAACAAGTCGATTACAGGGAGAGCTCAGTTTGAGTCCTTTGGAGACAAAGTTAGAGAGACGAGACTGAAGTGTGTGGACATGTGCAGATGTAGTGGATATACTGCCAGGCGGGAAGAAAAGATGAACACCACAAAAACATTTCAACTCCCAATGCAGAGAGTTGGCGTGACAGAGGAGGAAGATGGAGGCAGATGTCCTGCTGTGGCGACCTCTAAAGGAAGCAGCCAAAAGAAGAAGAAACTTCCCATCTAACATTAATAAAAGGGCGAATAATCGTTAATTAATGTTTTTGAGAGCTGGCGGAGTGTAAGTGAAAATGGTAAGAATATTCTGAAACTGTTGGGATTTATTATATAACCACGTTTCAGTACTACAGCCATTCATTTCAATAATGGTTAACACTAAGAGCACAAAACCTTCCAACTGCAAACTGTGAGTTCAAAGCAGTGATGAGAAACTTTGCATGTGTTCCTGCACTCGATGATATACCAGCTCAGGTGCTTTTATAATCTCATGACCCTGATCTGAGTTTGCTCAGATTAAATGCAGTCTAATGAATTTTTGTTGCGTAATTTTCAAAGCACGAGCACCAACAGATGGGAATCTAATGTACTCACATTTATGCATCACTTATTTAGTCTCGCTGCTCACACGTATTTTTAAAACAGCCCTTGGTTCTGTGCACTTCAAGCACTTCATCGACCTCACATCCACAGCCAATTTAGAATCGCCAATTAACCTGATGTGCATGTAAGAGGAAGCTGGAGTACCTGGAGAAAACCTGCAGGTACTTGGAAGCAAACTCCACACAGAAAGGCCCCAGCTGGGATTTAAACCAAGAACCTTCTTTTTGCAAGTTGACAGTGGTAATGACTCCACTATTATGCTGCTGTATTTCAGATCTAATGTCTGTATCACAGCACCATCTCGTAAAGCATCCTCTGACCTCTGTAGGACCTCTGTTCCTTCCTATTTTACCTTTTGTTGATTTGATCCTTCAAAGACCAGCAGGTGCTTTTCTCTGTGGGAACACAAACAGTTCTCGTGACATTGTCAAGGTTTCACTTTAACTCTGCATTTTTTTTTTTTATGGGACAGTGGTGACAGACATGACAGGTGCAGTTTCACCGTTTTAAGATTCCCTAAAACCACAATTTTCCTTTATTCGACCAACGCTGGGAGAGCCAGCTCAGTAGACACAGGTCACATTTGACCAGCCTCAATGTACAGAAATTTGTAGCTACTGCACAAAATATAAAACTTTTAAATATTTTCATTTTTATATATTTAGGGTCTCTTGAAATGTCAGACGTTCCTTTGGTTCAGCTTCTCCAATCTGATCTTTATCACGTGACAGAAAATTGAACATCTTTAGGTCTCAGACCATGTTGAAGTTGTTCTTTCTCTTTTTTAAAGCATTACAGGCAACAATTGTTTTTGTTAAAATAATCAGTAATCTAAATAATTCTATGTTGTTGCCCTGAAACACCGCTCCCTGGGTTTTTGGGGGCTACATTTTAGGCAAACTTTGGCTGGATGTCTTAATCAGTGTCTGTCTAGGCAACACCCCTTAAATCTGACACCAGCGGGACAAGAAAGTGTCTGTGTGGTAATGAGCTTACGCTGCCGTCCTACGCCGCCACAAAATCAGTGGTGGCAACATCAGGTTTCTGTCTTGATTCTCTGACCACAAAAGAGGAAAGCGTCCATGATGTTTAACCAGCTCCTTTGGGGTCAAGAATGCAGCCCACTGGCGAGGGAACAAAATTCCTGACACAAGTGATCCCTCCTCCCTCCTTTTGAAGTAGGACCCAATGAGATCTCAGAGCATGGCAGCTCCTTGAATCACAGGATCTTTGCCCATATCCCAGACTGGCCTAACCTGGAAGGTCACTCCGAGTTTACTTTCTCAGAGTCGCGGGCCCTGCCCAAAGAAACAGAATCTATGCAGCTTAAACTGTTGGGTGGGCACAAAAGGAGGGTCATCTCTCCCTCGCTGTCTCCCTCTGTTTGCAGCTCTGTTTGGAAATGACACAATGGACATGTAAAGACTGTAGTTTTTATCTTGATTAAACAAAAACTTAAAATAAATTAATGTAACTAATCTAATGTAAAAACATGAGGCTTTAAAGTGCTCTAAATTCTCAAAAACAAAAATGAATGTGTGGGCACAGATCCTTCTTCAGGGTTTCAGCTTGTATGCTTCAATTCAGAGAGCTGTTTTTTCCCCTCTATGCCAAGTTAAATTCCAGATAATCTGATATAGAAAAGAAGAAGAGTATACTTACATTGATTTAAATATGTCTTCTCTGTGTTTCTTCTTATTCTAATACACGGTCCGGGGTGTTAGTGTGAGCAAAACCGCAGCAGATGCCACCTTGTTAGTTTGACACAAGCTCTAAGTCAATAAAGATTATTCAGTTTTATTGGGTTAATATCTTGAAATAAGAGAAGCGAGCCTTCATTAAAATAATTTAAGGTTTTCTGGGTTGGCAGGCAGTTAAATCCCCATGCTGTCTATAAGGAGTTTTTATTTATCATTTAAGGATTTTGTATGACTGTTCTCCAGCACTCATCCATCCTGAATTTTTTTACTAATCTTTTTCCACCCCACGTGTCACATTTTTATGCGCATGTACAGGCCCCGAAACAATCCCACATGGGTCAGTAAGTGATTTCATTTACTTGCATAATAGGACAAAAATGAATCTTCATCTAGGATAATGAAAATTAATTTATAGCCTGTTATGAAGAGTGTCGATGGGCCTTGGAAAATTATATGTAAAACCTTATGCTGCCGCTGTGAGGAAAGCAAGAATGTCTCGATTTATGTCACATTTACAGCAATCAGGCAGCATTCTTGCTCCTCAGTGCCAAAGGGAGTGATTCCTTATCGCAATGCAGAATTGTAGCCCTTTTTTTTATTTTATTTTCAGTAGCGTTGGTAACGTCATTTTATTGCTCGGATGTTGAATGAAATCGTTACAAAATCTCAAAAATTATGTTTTTATTCTTTAGTGCCGTTTTATTCCTAAATATTTTAAATATTCTTTTCCTTAGCAGTCGCATCCACCGCAGAGCTGACGGTAGCAGGGGGCGCTCTCTGGTCTAATTAAACGTGTTTAAATGTACATTCGCTTGAAAAACAAAAAACGGGACGTCTCTTAACAAAAAAAATGTTATCCTCCAAAACCAAAAAAAACTAAATTTACCAACATATCCTTCTCATTAGATTTTTTTTTAAAAGAACAGTTACATATTTTTACGCCTGAATGTGAAAATGTCAAATAGAAATCTTGTGAATACAGATGCAGTTTTATATAAAAGGTTAATAAAGTATCTCGTAATTAATTGGTGAAGATCTGTTTTGTTAATGGCACTGAATTCCCGCACATACCTACAGACCATTGCGCTAATAGATTTATTTTAAATATTAATTGAATAATTAAATGTGCGTCAACCATCCCTCGGCCGCTGCTGTGCGCTCTTGTCGCTCAGTTTTCTGAGGACCGCATCCCTCGCTCATACCTCCAGATCTGTCTCCTTAAAACACCACAGAGGCCTTATAAAAACCTGTGGTATTCGGATTATCAGCCACATGGGATAAAGCAATAAATGGACCAGTGGGGTCCTGAATGGGTGCAGTGGCGTGAAGGGGAGTAATTACAGCTTCATATTAATTGTGTTTTCTCTCTCTCTCTTCTGGGCGCACATAGACACACACACTCTCACACACTGAAGCGAAGCGACGGTGACATCTAGGAGGGCCAAGTCTTTGTGCTGAACACTTCAAGTTTCAAAAACAAGGCCAATTGAAGCGGCGGAGCTCAAAGCCGACACCATTGTAGGCGAACACATTGAGTTTTGATTGGGGACAATGGTGTTTCTCAAATTTCTAGCAAAAAGAAAGCCATACTCCATCTGTGATCTCAATGAGCGCCTATTCATGAGCTTCCTTCTTTTCTGCGCCATTCGTTGGTGGAGAAAAGGAGGCAGATGTGGAGGGATAGAGCAGGGGAGAGTGCGTTTTAATTGGCTGCAGTGTGTAGGTCTGTCTCTGTCCTCTTTTTCTCTCGCTCACACTCACACACACACACGCTGGAGTTATATGCGACTATAGGCTGTGCAATAATCTCGCCGTGTTGATGAATACTTGTAGCCCATTCATTAAACAAAGATAATCCCTGCCAACCTACCTCGGGGGCAGAAAAACGTATTTTGTGAGAGTGTGTGTGTGTGAGAGAGAGAGAGATTGCCTGAGTGCTGGCCAACAGTTTTGGCACAGAGGGACCCTTCAAATCTTTGAAATATTCATACGCCATGGCAGGGTTATCCCCCATTTACAAATAAGTGTTATTCTAGCGGGTGAAGAGTGATGCTTGACAGACCTCTGTCTGCCTTTTTAGCTCAAGTGCCTCTTCACCGTCTGGCCTCACTCAGCCAGGCCTGCGTAAATTTAGCCTATATGTTTGACTTTTGCAGGGCTTGGCGAGTAACCGGTGTCACTTTAGTCGCTTTGTTTGTTTCCTTTTCACACTGCGCTATTTATTCTGCAGCACCGCTTTACTGCAGGTTGGTTTTTGGCAAATGAAGCCCACATTTTCACCAGCCGAAAACCTAAATAAAACGCTGCTTACAAGGAATCATTGGTACTTCTCTGTGTGAGCGCAGAGCCTTTCTAAATCATGAATACAGCCAGAGTCCGCTTTTATGACATCATAACTACAACAGATATGGCAAATTTTAGTTATCTTGTAAAGGCATTTCCTTCTTATGTAGAAAACTATAGATATCACACACACAGAGCCAAATAAAGTGCATTTGTTCAAATATTTGGCCTTGAAATAATCATTATCGAGGCTGTTCATGCTTAATATAATGAATTTGCCTGGTGTGCGTGTGTGCGTATATGAGCGCACGGCAGTTTTAAACTCCCACAGCATTGTGTTCTGTGGCTCTCTAATCTTCACTGCTCTCCTGACTTTGCCTTTAAGGGAATGCATTTAGACCGATCCATTTCCCCAGCTCAGCAGAACTGGTGTGAAGTGGCAGGTTAACAACCTCTTGTCTATAAACCCGGAGTATTCCTCGGTGTGCCCGTCAAGCGTGTAAATACTTCAGCTGAAAGAAGAAAAAAAAACCAGTGCGTTTCCTTTCTCCGCGGGCCCTTGTCTAACTGCTACTCTAACCTCTGCCTCTGTGTGACAGAGCCGGCTGCTGCAGCGGGAGAGCGCGGGAGGGGATCCGGGCCCAGCCGGGCTGCAGGCGGGGCAGCGGCAGTGGGAGAGGCCGCTAGAAAGCCGCACCGGGGTGCGGGGGCAGCGGAAACATGCTGCTACATATGTTGGGTCAAGCATGGCCTTTGTTGTGATCTTAAAAGGGTGTTAAAAACCCATTCGTCTGTAGCCTTCCTGAAAGAAATGAAAGCATCGCATAGTTTTTGATGCACAGGCCTAATGAAGTGGTTAAAAGAATGTCGGATTTTTTTTTTTTTCGAAAGTGCCCACAGTCACTTTTAATTGCGCGGGGGGGCATTTTTAATTGGACCAGGGGGAATACCGGTGAAGCTAATCCCCTAATCATAATACATATTTTTCCACAAATGAACTTAAACCAAACTTGACGTGGACGAGAAATGAGCGGTAACTTCAACCAGAGGCGGCAATGACGTAATTAAAAGTCTTGCGACGATATTAAAACAGCAGAGAAGCCTTATGAGCTCCTCCTGGATAAATATAGCTCAGCAAACACGTGTCAAGTCCAAGTAATTGTCACTTTATTTCTACTGTTATTAAGAGTGAAAATTGCGCGTAATAAGAGAAGCTGGTGTGGAAACCTTCCTGTTTCCCTGGCTGTACTCTGAATGCGCAGTTTTAAATCAGCCATCCTGAGGTGAGGCTGTAGGCCCATAATCTCTCCTGTGAGCATCAGGCCCTTTCTGCTGTGTGCAACTTTCACTTGCGTGCAGGACGGGCAATTTTTATCCGAGTAAGATCGTCGCCCATGCAGATAATTACTTTGAATGTCAAAAAGATGTAGTTTTAATATCGTCTCTATTAGCCTGTTGGCTAGGTAATTAAGGTGCAGATGACAGCGGCGAGGGAAACAGATGGCATTTGCTTACAGTGATTCAGAAAGTAAACAATGAGCCTGGGAGGGGAGAGAGAGGAAGGGCTGCACACACTCGCTGCTGCACACCGAGCAACCATTTCTTCCAGCTAAAGATGTTGTTGTGGATCACAAAGACTGTTGTCGGCCTCTAAGGTGCAAGCAATTGTTGATGAAAGAAAAGGGGGGAAAAAAAGCAGAACTAAACCATCAGAGCTATAACTTTCAAAAAATCCGAGTTCCAGTAGCTGCACGAATCATCAGTGAACAGGTGAGGGAGCAGGTGGCTTGCGCGCGATGCCCTTTTTGTAGCTCTGTGCGCGGCGGACTTCTTAAATCTCAGGAAGCATTAGAGCGTTATCGCTTTTCAGGTAATGGAGGGTGACTGGAGGACAAAGCAGAACCCAAAGGAGAGCGCTTATTTTATGGAGGGCAACAGAGGAGGGCGGAAGCAATTTGTTAATCCAGTTTTTATTTTATATTCTTTTTCCCCGGTTCATAGAAGGAGCAGAGCAAAGAATTAAAACGGAAAGCCGCTCTTCTGTCTTTAAGCGTTATCAATACTAGTGTTATTATTATTATTATTATTATTATTATTATTATTATTATTATTATTATTATTATATCCGTTCAGGTAGTATTTTATTTTTAAAACTCGCCGAGCTATGAATGATAAACTAATGTTAAAATTTTTACCCAGCGATTACTTACTTTTTATTATCTAATCAAAATGCTTTTGCAATAAATAAACAACTACTTTTTTTAAATGCAATTTTTTTTAAAAAAAAATGCTGAAATAAACGAATTTTTTTTTTTATATATGAGGTGAACAAAATCAGAGCAAACGAAATTGTGGAACCTAAAAAAAGAAAACACTATTTAAAAATTATTATTATTATTATTATTATTATTATTATTATTATTTCAATAACTAAAAGAGAAACACCTAATATAGAACCAAAGTCGTCATTAATAATTTATGTTACCGTTTCAAGCTTCAAATGTGGAGGAAAAAAAGACAAAAAACGAAATTCGGATGAAAACTGGTCTAACTCGCGTGTTTAAATCACCAAGCAGAGAACAACATATTCATGCAGTCCGCAGTATATGGATGAAACAAAAAGTGGCACATTTTCTTTACTTTTAAACTTTTAAACGGATCGTGTGCGAAACAAATATTTAAAGCTTGGCGTTGACATTAATGTGAACGCTCTGGTTTTCCCGCGACATTTAGCAGCATCGACAGCTTCTTCCACTTTCCGTAGCAAATATATTACGAAAAAATATATATTGTGCGTTGACAGAGAAAAATCTTGCCTCTTTTTGAACCAATGAAATAAATGATACTTACCTTTACGGATGAGATTACAGTCACGCATCATCTTTTATTTTGAGTATTTTAAATCTTAAAAATATTCTGCGATTGGATGTAGATGCAGGAATAGCGATTTCATATCCTAACAATCATGTCGCCAAGTTAAACTAGTTTTTAAAATCGAGATATATACAGAAACTTCCTGGAACGTTTGAAAATTTCCTTCATTTTAAGTTTTTTTTTTTTTTTTCATTACATTTCTAATTGTCCTGTTTGACATCGCACCGGAAGTCTGGTTTACCACAATAAATGGAAAAAAACACGGGCTATTGTTTTAAATCTATGAAATTCTGTTTTGGGGGTAATACACTGCATCGATTTGAGCTTTCCGGGAACTCCCTTCAGATTCTTAACACTTGATATTTGGAAAAAAGAACTCAGGTGGACACAGTTGAAAAAAGAGGCAAGCCAATCAGATTGCTCCTTCCCCCTTTGGCCAATGACAGACGCCACATTGTTGTCAAATTTGTCTAATGAAAACGTAGGAGCAACAATAGAGAGAGGAGAGAGGGATCTGTATCCACTGACAATCTCTGGAGGAAGTTAGTGTCTCAGGCTGCGGCGAGTAACAACCTCAGCTCCTCCTGGACAGTTTGAACTTTCTGTCGGGGAGGAATGATCGCTCCTCTCTGCTCAGACTCTTGTCGGATTTAAAGTTGACTTTAAAGTCAGATTTTTGCTTCTTCGGCAGAGAACACTTGGACAGTTTCCACCAGACTTTCGATCATAAATTGTTATTTTTTCCCCTCCTGTTTCTGTCTGACAGCAGAAATCGGTGGCTTCACCTGTTGCCCGGAGGTGCTAAGAACCGCCGGACAGATGTGATCAGTCCAACGTCGGTTTAACTAAAGCAGATCGTTCAAACGTCGCCGATTTCTCGTTAAAACGTTAGTTTTGCTGGTGAGGAACGCGGGCATGGATCTGAGACCGGAGCTCCCCACAGCCTCCTCCGCCTCACAAGTCCACCCCGGAGCGGCGGCAGCGGCCGCGGCAGCCTCCATTCCGGTGTCCATGGCCGGTAACCTGCTGCGAGGGCCCCCGATCCTCCTGCGGGCCGCAGACAAGTACCCGCGCACTCCGAAGTGCGCCCGCTGCAGGAACCACGGCGTGGTGTCCGCGCTGAAGGGCCACAAGCGCTACTGCCGCTGGAAGGACTGCATGTGCGCCAAGTGCACCTTGATCGCAGAGAGGCAGCGGGTGATGGCGGCTCAGGTGGCGCTCCGGCGGCAGCAGGCGCAGGAGGAGAACGAAGCCCGGGAGCTGCAGCTGCTCTATGGCACGGCGGAGGGACTCGCTATCGCCGCCGCCAACGGCATCATCCCACCCCGGCCGAACTACGAAGTGTTTGGTTCCGTCAGCAGCGAAAGCAACTCAGGTGAGCGGATCAAGCTTCGCTGTAATGTTTAAGAAGCGCGTGAGAAGGTAGCAAATCAGTGTGTTAAACTAAAATCTGTCATCAAACTGCGACTCTGTTAAACGCAGAATCATTTAACCCTAAACACTGAGCCTAATCAGCCGTCACAGCATAAATGCTGATGATGTTTGTTTAACCTTTACAGATTAAATTCTGATATTTGAGCTCACGTGTTAAATCTGCTGTTTGAATACTGGTATGTCTGTCGCTCTACTGCCTCTTTATTGATGTGATTGTTGTACTGAATATGACTCTGTGCTGATACGCTTTTGATGGCCTTCTGTTTTATGCTTTCATTCAATCTTACACACTCTGGTTCTGTCAGCAGATTCAAGCATCCAGAAATATGAGCTGTTTCCTAAGAACCAGCTCTCCGGGTCCGCCACACCTCAACCATCTGCGGGGAAACCGGCTTCCACCGAAGGTGACTCAGCCCCCGGCATCTCGTCCCCGGACGGCCGGCACGGAGGCTCTGGTTCGGAGAACGGGGATAGCGAGTCTTTCATCAGCTCACCGGTATCCAAGCCTTTGAAAGACGGAGAAGAAACTCCAGGGTCCGTCAGCTCCATCGGCTCGGATTCGGGTTCCGAGACCGACAAAGATGAGCAGGAGCCTTCCCCTTCCTCTGCGGCCTCTCGGCACATGAACGCCATCGACATCCTCACCCGAGTATTTCCCAGCCACAAGCGAAGCGTCCTGGAGCTCGTCCTGCAGGGCTGTGGCAAAGATGTGGTGCAGGCCATCGAGCAGATCCTCAACAACAGCGGCGCTCAGGGCCCCAACAAGGCCGGGCCAGACGAGACGTGGACGGCAGAGAGGATGCTCCAAAATGCGCAGCAGCCTCCGGCGGCATCCGCAACCACAACAGCCCCGACGAGGCCCATGCTCCCCGGGGCTATGACGCTGAGCAACCGCTCTGCGTTTTCTCCTCTGCAGCCAAACGCACCGCACTTTGGCGCAGACCCTAGCACCTACCCGCTGGGCACACACTTGGGACTGAACCCGCTGCGGCTGGCCTACTCTGCGCACAGCCGGGGACTGGCTTTCATGACACCTTACTCCACCACCGGGCTCATGCCCACTTTGGGCTTCAGACCTCCAATGGACTATGCATTTAGCGACCTGATAAGAGACAGGACAATGCTGCACAAGGAGCAAGGCTATGCCAGCGGCCTGTATGGGCCTTTGGTCAACAACACGCCGGAGAAACAGTGAAGCCGGTGGACTGATCATAGAGACACATTCCATTGTATTTGTAGCCACAAGTGTTGAAAATGTGTGATGTGTTCTGGCTACGGGCTGCTGTACATAATAGGATTATCTGGCTTGTAGTCAAATGATCTGAGAGGGATTTAAAAAAAAAGAAAAAAAAAGAAAAGAAACTAGACCACTTATGTGTAACTCTCCAAAATAATTTTATATGTTAGACCACAAAAGTTTGAATGGCAACCCCTATGTTTGAACTTTACTACGCCATCAGTAAAATGACGTAAAACCGAATGTATTTATAGACTGCAGAATGAAATGAATCCCGATCAGGCTGGAAGAGTAAAAACTAAACTGACACACAAAAGCAAAAGTACGAAGTACGAAGAAATTATTTATCAAAGAGTTCTGACTTTTTAGAGCCTATCAAATTTTACCACATACACACGCGCGCGCGCACACGCACGAGTAAAATAAGTTATTAAAACACGTAGTTTACTTGTTAACCCCGTTTCCTGCTGTAAAAGTTGATCTATAACGTGTAAATGCCATTCATGTTTCTTTTTCTTATGTATTATTTCAGTTATCTCACCTTTGTATTTCATTTTGTTTTTAGTTTATGTCCAACTGCCTGTATTATATATTGCATTTGGTAATATGAAATCACTATGCCTATATTTGACTTTTCATTTATCCATTAGTCAGCGCAAATATTTTGTGACAAAGTGTTGGATTCAGTTAGTTCCTCCTCAGATGTTACACGCTGTGCTGTCACAATGTATCAAAACGCTGGAAAAAAATAAATGTTATTTTAAACAAGTGGAACATCACACTTATTAATGATGCTTTCACGGATAAACCTTTCCTGCGTAAAATCTATTTATTCTGCAAAGGTCACCCCAGATATTCTGATATGGAAAGGACACAGAATGCTATCAATTTACAGCAAATCCAAGGCATTTCATCTGGATAGATAGCAGGGTTAAAAATGACAAATATAACAGTACATTCTACTTCTTCTTTTTTTAACAAGAAAAAAAGGACATTTTCTACAGAATCTTACAAAGCAGACAGAATATTTTATATTTATAATCCAGTCAGGGCCAATCTGGCTCACAACACGCACACATCTGACTTGACACAAATAGCCAATATTCCCGCTATAATAAAACATTTAATAAACTAACTCCTTTGGGGTTTTGACTCTTCTGGTTCACTCAGGGTCAGACACAGATGTTTTTTCTTCTCGCTCTTATATAGTTTGCCCGATATTACTACAGCCACCAGCATAGTTTCAAGTACATGTAGAGCGAAGCTTTGATCAATAAGTAGCTGTACAGGAGAACAAAAAGTTTTTTTTTAATGGTATGAGATTATATGCTTCTGTAACGCGCCAGCAGGTCAGATTCAGCTGGTGGACACCCGAAGGTTCCTATAGTTGGTTTACAGTAACGTTCCCTTCATTAAATCAGCGTGTTGTATAAAATAGTGACAGTTACATTTTCCAAACTACATTTGTTAAGGTGACTATGCAGATTAACTCTGTAGGTGAAACAGTTGCATGACTGCGTAACGTCACAACTGCCGTGAAATCGCACACAAGAAGAAAAAAGTGTAAAGTTTATGACTGTAACTGGAGAAGAAGGTGAAACAAATTAAACGTTTATCGAACAAGTATAATGCTTTCTTTACTCTTATATTATTATTATTATTATTATTTTTTTTTTGAAACAGCATGGCTTTGCATAATTTAATATTCAAATCCTCTCATGATGAGCCTCTCATTCATGGTTATAATAATAATAATAATAATAATAATAATAACCATTTTTATTTTATTTATTATTTTTTTAGCAGTGCACGTATCAATTCTAAATCCTTCCCCCAGCTGTTAAAATAACGTTATCATGCAGAGCGGCGGGCCTTCGTTTGTCTGTGGTTGGAATGGATCGCGCCTCAATGGACAATTACTTCACTCATTCAGGGATTTCACTGCCGCCACAGAAAAGAAGAATTTTCAAAGAGCAATGGCGCCATCTACCGGTCACCATGTGTTAGTAGCAAGCCCCGTCCCCCCCAACTTTTGTTGCAGACCAGAGCCGGTGAAATGCGTGATGCTCATTGGCTGAGCACTGGTAAGATCCCATCGTGTGCCTGACAGTGCTGCAGGTGAGAGGGAAGGTAAGGACTGGTTCTGGGAACAGTAAAAATGCTAAACTGGAAGTTGTTCTCAACCCGTATTAACATTATTTTTGTGACATGTTGGAGAGGCTTCAAATCGGGCGCTTCTGTCATGTTTTACACATCGTGTGAGTGATGTGATGTTTTGGGTGTAATCACCTGAGACAACAGGACCAGTAAAAGTCATTTCAGACAGCAGGGAAGCAAATGTGGAAGAAATTCCCAAAGATAAAAACAAGTAAAAGCTTGTTTTTATTCCAAGAGTCTGAAGACATCAAATAGAGTTGTAATAGTTTCAAACAGATCAATGAAACCTCACCATCAAACAGGCCGTCGTGCTGTCAAGGCTTTTGAATGGTGGATGAGCACTTAAATCATTTCACATCAAAGCTGGTGTGTATAACACAGACAGCACCACTAGATGACAGGATTGTCTAACAAATAGCTTCTGCAGTGCTGCTATTACAGACTGCTCCTGACAGGCAGTCTATAAAGTCCACTATTTCGCAGCCCTACACCTGCATGCTTTAATGCAGGGGTGGGGAACTCCAGGCCTCAAGGGCCGGTGTCCTGCAGGTTTTAGATATTACCCTGGGTCAACACACCTGAATCAAATGATTAGTTCATTACCAGGCCTCTGGAGAACTTCAACACATGTTGGAGAGGTCATTTAGCCATTTGAATCAGCTGTGTTGGATTAAGGACACATCTAAAATCTGCAGGACACCGGCCCTAGAGGCCTGGAGTTGCCTACCCTGTTCTAGATTTTGAAGCAACATCCCATTAAAGCGGGGGCAGGGGAACTCCAGGCCTCTAGGGCCGGTGTCCTGCAGGTTTTAGATGTGTCCTTAATCCAACACGTGTTGAGGTTCTCCAGAGGCCTGGTAATGAACTAATCATTTGATTCAGGTGTGTTGACCCGGGGTGAGATCTAAAACCTGCAGGACAACAGCCCTCGACACCTGGAGTTACCTACCCCTGATCTAGAATATTAAAGAGATGATTTTATTTTCCAGTGCTCTTTTCATGCTTTTTTTTCTTCTTTTCTGACTTAAACAAATCCTGACACGTGTATTTGCGCACGTGTATGTTCATATGTAACACAAGTTATGTAGTGGCTTTGATTTTCTTCTCTTTCTTGGAACGCTACAGCGTCCTCTGCTGCCCATTTGTGCAATGCATTGAGTAAAAACATTTTAATTCTGCAAAATCTGAATATATGACTTTTTGTAGCTTATTTTGTGAGTTATAAAAAGTGCCAAAGTGGTACAAATATTATTCACAGAGAAAACAGTAGTAGGATGGTCATACTGAGTGATAGTTCATGGTTGATTTTATTACAGAGCCCTGCATCTGTTCTTCATCTGCAACATGGAGATTTGCTGCAGTTTTTAGATGCACGGCCACAGCGTGTGAAAATTCAGCTCAAATGGACACCAAGAAGTTGGAGATGGATGAAAAACAGAAAGCGGGAGCATCAGTTTGTAGAGAAAGCTGGTTTGCTACACTGAGCGCACAACTATATTTTCTGTGCTTTGTTCTGTGTTCACTAATGAATAATTAGACACAGGCAGATAAATAGCCACAGGCTCCCGGAGCGGTGCAGAGAAAGAGACAGACAGAGAGAGGGAGAGAGGGAAATCCATTTAGGTTATTACTCCATACATAAAACCCATTTTCATTTTCTGAGACACAGTTTGGTTTACTGTCAGAATAACAAATAGATAACAGGAAAACAAACCAACACAAAGACAAAAACAATTGCGCACATTCAGTTCTGAATTTAGTGGCTCGACTCCTACAGCTCAGTAAACCCGCAGCAAAATGGGGAAATAAATAAACTAAATAAGAAATAAAATTGGGCTCCAGGATGCGTTTTACGTCTTTTGCCTGTTCACTAATAATGCTGAGTCACAAGCTGCCACTGATAAAATAAGTAAAAGCTTTGATTTTGTGCAAACTAATTGTGGAATGTTCGGCATTCAGTCTTAACTTAGTTTTTCTTTTTAAAAGACTGCATTAGCTTTTATTAGGATCTCTGCCATCTTGGGCCCCACTTTGTATGCAAACCTCTCTTAGATGATATTGATTCAAGAAACCTTTTTCCCCATTTCTCCTTCAGAGGTTTCCTTCATCACTGCGCCCCAGGGAGCGCCAATCAACAACCTAACACCAATCGCCCCTCCCACACAGACTCTTCTCTCTGCCGTTACATTTTGCCCCCTTTGACTCTTTCTTAATAAAGCTTCCTTACATCAAAAAGTGACAAGTCATTTGGGGAAAGTGAACCACAGGCCCACCTATTGGCAGTAAGATAAAGTGATGCTTTAGTGGTACGCTGGCTGTGGGGGCTAGTTCCACGCCTTCAATATTAGGTGCCTCAAGTGTGGGTAAACAACACATATGACCAAATTTTCAGGCAGCGAAAGCTGGTGGCACAAATCTAATGTGTGAGGTTCACTGCCTGATGCAGCGCTCCAGTTTTACTGGCTATCTGCAGAGTGCTGTTGTTATCATTTCACTTGGTGGTTTCAGACAGAAGTTAGCAATTCTTTAAATGAGAAGAGCATCTGCAATCAGCATAAATCAAGTGGACTACTTACTTACTTTCCACAGCCGAGACTGAAAATGTGGATTTTGAGCAAAAACCTGGAGATTAATGCCCTTGGTTCATATCAGCTGCTTGATAACCAAACCACTAGCTTGCGGTTGTGCATGTGCATTATTCATTGCATTGCAGCTGGTAAATCTTCTTTGAAGATACATAGGGGAAGTGACCTATTCATGAAACACTAAAAGGCACATGGGATCAGTCAGGTCAAAGGGATGCGTCGCACCGTGTACATATTCAGAGTTAGATTTTGCAGCTGCAAAATGCTACAACTTTACTGTGTATACACTCACTGCCAACTTTTTTTAGGTGCTTGCTTGTTGAAACAAAGGAGTGATCAGCCAACTCAGTGGGAACAACTTAGTGCATTTAGGCATACGTAAATGGTCAAGATGACCTGCTGAAGTTCAAACCAAGCATCGTAATGGGGAAGAAAGATCCATGAATGTGGCGTGGTTGTTGGTCCCAGGCAAGCTGGTCTGAGTGCTTCAGAAAAGGCTGATCTACTGGGACTTTCCTGCACAGCCGTCTCTGAAAGGTCTGAAAAAGAGCTAGTATCCAGTAATCAACAGTTCATTGGATGAAAATGCCTTGTTGCTGCCAGAGGTCAGAGGAGAATGGCTACACTGCTCTGAACTGATGGGAAGGCGACAGACACTCCAACAACCAAGCAAAGCAGAAGAGGATCGCTAAACGCTTGTCGAACCTTGAAGCAGATGGGTTACAGCAGCACAAGAACACATCAGTGGCGCTCCTGTTAGCTAATAACAGGAAATTGGGGCTACAGAAGATTGGAAAACATTAGATGTCTTAGTATCAACGGAGCATATCAGCTTGCTGACCATGTCCAGCAGGATAATAAGTTTGCTCCATTAAAGCGCCTCCTGTTAATATCAGAACTTTCTATAATTATCCCTTCAGACTGTAAAATGGTTTAAAAGAAAAAGAAGAAGAAATTATATTACAATAAGGTTAACAGGCTTTTAGAGAGACCATCAGCTGCTGTTTGAAAGTTATCTGTACACTGCAAATACCCAGCTGGCTTGTGTGTATTATTAGTGTGTTGGCTAAATCTGCTGCTGTTTTAACTACAAACGCTGCCGGCTTCGTCTCTCTATGTGGCAATTAAGCCTCAGAAAACTGACGCTGGTTGAAACGCACATATCTAAAAGTGTTCTTAAGAGCACATAAAAGAATTCTCATTTTCTAAAAATCTACATCAGGGTTTTTTCCCCCCAGTTTCACAGTCCCACTGGTCCCAAATTCAACTTAGCTCACAGATGACCCTTTAAACTGTTTCCTCCAATGACAGCAGTGATAATAAAGTAGTCGGTGTGTATGAGGAAATTGAGGAGCGTGCTGGATGATGTGTGCACGTCGCTGGCAGGGAGCTCACTGAGACGCTTCATATGAGTTTTAAGACTAAATGGACGTCAAGCTGTGTCGGCACAGCTTGAGCACACTTAATCTCCTCAAGTGGAGAGTGTCAGTCAACACTGCTGGGGCAGATAAGGAGTGCTGGAATGTAACAGTGTGTCTGTGTGTTTGTGTGCTTCGTGATTTCTGCTCGCATGTTGTACGTGTATAAAAGTCTGCAGGAAATGCAGTTTGTTTCTTTTCAAGCTATCACAGCTTATGGTAGGATTCCTGTGTTTTCCTCCCCCTCCCCTTATTTCTCTGTTTGTGTCACCTGTGGGTGTGGCTGCACAGATCACCACCTTTCTGCTCTTGAGCTGGCACATCTGCTTCTCATCTTCTCATCAACACTGCTGATTATCATTCCCGGCCTTCCATTCAGTTATTGCTGGGTTGTTTCGATCACTATAGTCGTATGAATATTACTTTAATCGATTTAAGAACATTACTCCTTAAAAAGTAAATTTCTTTGACTACCTTTTCCTTTCTTGCCTGCCAGTCAGATGCCACACTCAACTTCTCTTCACTGCAACTTTTCTGTCCACTGCCAACCTGCCACACAACTATCTGGTCCTTTTTAAATTCCACCCGTATTTCCATCCAGCCTCTTCTTCAACTTTCTATTAAAATTTCTGCAAACTCTATTCTCAGTTTGCGTGTCCCGCATTTGGGTTGGTTTCTGCAAAGCTTTCAGACAAGAACCTTCACAAACTTTATCCAGAAAAACTATTTCTTACATTCGTGTTACTGGTAATTTAACCCAACCTCCCCACCTCAGGGACAGTTCCAGGATATTTTAAATTGGGTGTTATGGGGGGAACAAGAACAAAGCTTGCCTGTGTGTGTGTGGGTATATGTGTAAATTTACACTTTTTACTTAAGGAAAAGTTACAATCCTACTAAGTAGTTTATTAGTGCAAAAGCACCTAAAGTAAACGTGTCCATTATGTAGAACGGCACTTTTCAGATTGTATACAGTACTATATATATACTACTAGATCATAATTTTAATCTGTTGATGTGTGTACATCCAGCTGTTGGTGATTTTAAGTGCTTATATATTGCTGGGTAGTTTGAGCAATAATAATGCGGTTAATCTGCAAAATAATTAGGAATTAAAGCTTTAAAATAAAGTGTACAAAGAGAATACTTGCATTCAAAATATAATGGTGTAAAAGAAGAAAGCAGCTTAACATAGAAATACTTAAATGAAGTAGAAGTACATTAAACTTATACTTGAGTCAAGTAATTTAGTAAATGTACTCAGTTACATTCCTGTTGTTCTTACTCCTACTCTAATCCAATGATCCCACCCCCTGACAGGCCCATGTGCCACTTACCCTAATCCTAAAATCAGGTCTAGGAAGTTTAGGAAGGGGGTCACCACCAGGGCCAGACTGGTAATCTGACATACCGGGGATTTTCCCGGTGGGTCAACACACTTTTGGGCCGATAGACCGGCCTGAAGGGCCTCTTCCCACCAGCCATACAAGCACCGACAGCAGCCCATTGGTTCATTTTTATTACTCACGCTGGATTGTCCAATCAAATCTCTCAATGTGACCGGCCCCTCCTCTACCTTTGCTGCGAGCTCTCAAAGTAGCGAGAAGGTGAAGCTGGAAAGCTAAGAGAAAACAATAAAGACACCAATAATAGATGCAGCAAAATGTGTGAACAGTAGGACCAGCAACAACTGGTAACCAGGCCTCACAGTCACCACAGGCTGCTGACAGCACGAGCTGAAGTGAGGAAGAGGAAATTCATGTGGTAAGAAAATAGAAGGAGGAACATAATTGGAAGGGAGAGATTCAAGGATTCAAGTAAAATGCATAAGTTGCTAAAGAGTAGCTAACACAAATCCAGAAGGAAACACTAAAAGATGAAGACACTTGCACTGCAGATATGTACTCAGTTGAAGGCCGGTGTATACTTTAAAAAATATTTTTAAAAATGTATGTGTGCTGTATGACATTCAGCAGCGTATCTACATCGCTGTATATGCAGATTGAAAACGAATGTGTGCAAAAAATCTTTGACCTATAGGTCTCCCAACGTGGCCGCCGTAACTAACAAAATACACTCTTGTCATTCCACCCCATGCCCCCATATGGAATACACATGCAGTGTACTGTATGTGATATGTTAATAAATTCTGAACACACGCTAAAAAGATGCATGCCTCTCCCAAAGCTCCCATTCTCGCTGTTCCTCATCAATGCTTTCTGCTGAAACGTACGATTTGCAAAATGCAGTTAATGAGTTGTTGAAGGCTGAGAATGAATCCCATTCTAGCCGTAATTGTGTAAGGTTTCCCGAGGGGGCAAGTGTGTGTGTGTGTGTGCTCATACTAGATGTTTTTTGCATGTGCACTTCAGCGTGTGTGTATGTGTGCTCACGTGCTTGTGTTCCTGATGCCTTTGTGCATGTACTTGTGTGTGTTTGTGGGAGTCATGTGAGCTTGTTAGTGAAAACAGAAGCATCGTTAATCTTCATTTGATGATTCTCACTTAGTGCAGGAAGCGGAAAACACTGTAAGAATGAACACAGAGAGAGAAGGAGAGGAGTGAAAATGTTCTTGATTGTGAGGAAGAAGATGCTGAGGAGGAGAACTCACCAGAAAGAGAGCCAGAAAGGGAAGAGCTGTTTTCACGCAGACCTACTTCTGTCACTCAGTCTCTAAATTTAGCACGTGCACTTTAACATCTATGTACAACATTTGTGTGCGCACACTCTTAAATAGTCCCTGTGTTTGTTTATTTAACTAATAGTATGAAGGACTAAAATGTGACACAAACGCCCTTACTCACTCTCCGCTGATGACTCACAGAGCCTAATATTAGCACATCCTTTCCTACTGGAGTAATGACTGTAGATGGGACATTTGATAGGTTATCAGCACTGTTAGTGCAAGGGCATTTCCAGGATTTTATTTCTCATCCAGATGGCATGGAGGCAGGGACCAATAATAAGGATGAAGGTGGAGGAAATCATATTTGATCAGGAATGAATACAGTGCAAAAAGAAGGTCATGTTCGGCCCTCTGCACAAAAGTTTAAACACTGTCTTTTGTACTGAATATTGAAAAGTGGCAAAAGACAAATAATTCTGTTTAGCCTAAAAGCATCACTATGTAGAGCAGCTCTTTTCAGAATGACATACGCCATATTACTGCAACTTTAAGGTGGCGCTGGGATGTAATTTTATCTACTTAAGTACATACTTGCGTAGTATTTTTCTTTTTTTTTTTAAAATTACCATAGTTCCTCTTTTTCTCCAGCACTGACACACCTTTGCTTTTTCTTTATGTGGTTCACCTTTGTGTTCATCTTTTTTGGTGCGTTTTCATTTCCTGTGGTCCGAATCAGCTGATGAGTTTGTAAACTTGCAGCTTTTTCTTGTGGTTTATTTTTCCAATTTAACAAAAATGTAGAGACGGGCAAAGCGAGGCTTTCTGAAATAATGTGATTCTGTGAAACAGGCACAGACGAGCACTGCACAAAATGCCAAGTGTACCATATATGGGCGATTGTGGCTCAAGAGTTGGGAGTTCGCCTTGTAATCGGAAGGTTGCCGGTTCGAGCCCTGGCTTGGACAGTCTCGGTCGTTGTGTCCTTGGGCAAGACACTTCACCCGTTGCCTACTGGTGGTGGTCAGAGGGCCCGGTGGCGCCAGTGTCCGGCAGCCTCGCCTCTGTCAGTGCGCCCCAGGGTGGCTGTGGCTACAATGTAGCTTGCCATCACCAGTGTGTGAATGGGTGTGATGTATGACTGGATATGTAAAGCGCTTTGGGGTCCTTAGGGACTAGTAAAGCGCTATATAAATACAGGCCATTTACCATTATGACGATTGTGAGACTGGTAGCCATAGATGGCAAGCTATCTGAGTAAAACATGAGAGTGGTTCGTGGCAAATGGTACCAGTTCAGGCTGATGGGGCGTAAAAAAAAAGGTACCATTATACCAGGACGGCCAATAAATGAGCGACAGTGTTGGGAGTAAAGGCAGATGAACAAGCAAGAAAAAGGAGGAAGTGTGGAGACAACGAGCGGGAGATTAAGTGAAAAGCACCCGGGTTGGTTAGCATGCGGAGGCGGGTTCAGCTGTGCCAGGTAAGGCACAGCAACGCACAACCAAACCACGTTATAAAAGTAGAAGTATACCAGTAAAGGCCACCGGTTAGTGCGTAAGCCACATAATTTTATGTGGATTTGCTGGTAGGCTTCCACATCTTTCACACTTGTGAAAGTTTCATCTGTTGAGAAGTGAAACTGAATAATAATGGATGGGGAAATCAAGTAACAATGTCAAATTTCAAATTCAAATTCAAATTTTATTTGTCACGTACACAGTCATACACAGTACGATATGTAGTGAAATGCTTGGACAACTGCTCGTGACCTAAAGAAAACAAAAAAGGAAAAGGCTATGAATAAGATAGGAAATAAATATGAAAAATTAAAAAGGGTAAATTTAACTAGGAAGGAATAAAATATAAATTAAGGTTAAAAATGAAATAACTGTACAACACAAATTAGAATGAAGGGTAAATTTAACTGGGAGAATAAGATAAAATATATAAATTAAAGTTGAAAATAAAATAACTGTACAACAAAATACACAATATAGAACTATATAAGAATGTATGAAGAAATCTAAATATAAATAAATATATACACAATAACAGCAGCTGTACAAGTATTAACCGGAAATGAAGAATATAGTGACCAGTGTTGTGCAAAAACAAAGTCCAGAAAGTCCAGTGTGTGTGTAAGAACCATATGTGTGGGTCAGTACTGTGTGGTGGTGTGATTGAGAGACCGTATCGCCTGCGGGAAGAAGCTCCTCCTCAGTCTCTCTGTGTTGGTCTTCAGGGAGCGGAATCGCTTTCCTGACCTCAACAGAGAGAACAGTCTGTTGTTGGGATGGCTGAGGTCCTTCACGATCTTCCTGGCCTTGGTCCAGCACCGCCTGCTGTAGATTGAGTGCAGGTCAGGGAGCTCGGAGCGGATGGTGCGCTCAGCTGACCGCACAACCCTCTGTAGAGCTCGTCTGTCCTGCATGGTGCTGTTCCCGAACCAGGTTAAGATGTTTGTCAAATCTAAAGATTTTGTCAAATCTAAAGATTTTTATTCAAAAATATTTTGTTTTCTTTTGTTTTGGACTGAAGTGCTTTTCTGATACTATCAGTCAGACCTAGAAGCAAAAGGAAAGTCACCTTTTGAGATTGGGATGAAATGCACCTAAACCTCAATTAACAGCCATGGCTGTTTTGAGCAGGATTTACAAAAAGCTTTGAAAATGCCAGAATTTGAAAATCACAAGAAAACATTCAGTCAGCGTATCGGTCAGATGTGTCTTGGGTGGGAGCAACAAAAGTAAATACAGGAAGGAGCTGATAAATGTAGTCATCTGACTAAATATCAATAAAACGATGCACCGTGCTCTTTGTCTTGCAACAGTTATCGTACTTTACACATCTGTGGTGCTCTGCTGCATCCCAGAATGCAAACCATAGCTAGCTATGGGAATACCTTTAAACTGGGATAGACTGAGGTCAGATCACATTCTCACAAGTTTATTTGGAAGTGGACTGAGACCACCTCCTCTAATGTGTTTTGGTTCATACTGAAGTGTGTGATCCATGTTTACATCTGCACAAATGGATCACACCAACATTGAAGAATGCACTAGGGTTTGCATTAATCAGTTCCACTAAGATCAGCCAGCTTTCACCCGTGGATCTGTGGCGTGGAAGAACTTTTGTCTGCGGTGATGTCTGGCCACCTCTTTGTTCCAGCACTGCTGCAATGCAGTGACTTGGTGATTTCTTCACTTTTCATTCAGCACAATGAAATCCAGTTAGCTTTAGCTGTGTGCAACTTTGTGTTTGGTGTTAATTAGCAGCTCTTAGCACATTAACGTGCTAAAATAGCACAGTGAACACAGCAAATGAAAATACTTATTGGCAACATCTTAGGATGTTGTGCAGCAGCACAGAGATGTTGTCAAACATTAGGCCCGAGGGCCAGAATTAGCCCTGCAAAGTCTCCAATCCAGCCCACTGGAAAATATAAAGGACATAAATTTGGGACTTTTAAATGTATTTTAATCATTTTACAGCATTTTCCCTGCTGATAAATACCTCCCCTGAGACAATTCATGCTATACCAAAGTAATTATGTAACAGTAAATGAACAGAAACTTTCTGTTTTGTAATTACAGCACAGTTTGGGGAATGAGCTAACAAAACCTTTTTCTGTAATTGTTTACATTTATTTCATTTGCAACAGCAGCATTTTCTTTGTCATGTTTAAAAACTGATGAATATTGTTAAAGTTGCACAAGTTTTTTTATATTTAATCATCTCAGGGATTAAATGTGCAGTTAAACTTCTTTTTACTGACAGAAATGTCAGTTACTTTTTTTTTTTTTTTACCCATTTAAAATCAAAATGGCCTAGGACGTAAAATTAGTTCAACATCCTTGATTTAGAGTCTTGTCAGTGTGTGAGAATCTGCTTCACGTTATTCACAAATGAGGTAAGTTGTTTGGAAAGAAATAAGTCAAACATATGGATCTGTTTTCTTATTTAGCACAGGATCAAACCATTTGCTTCTAGCACATTGCAGCAGATACACTTCTTCTGCGCTCCTCGGACATGTTTTGAGTTTCTCAGGCATGGTGGTTTCAAATTTGTTATTATTTGGGCAAGCTTACTGTGACATGAGAATCATTTTTCCACAGCAGGTGCTCCATGGTATATCATTATCAGAGCACTGTGATGCTCCTGTGACACATTAACACTCATGTGCATGTCAAGTGCAGCAGAAACACTGAGAGTAGGCGTTGTGCCTCTTCTACAGGATTAGAGTAGAAAAACAAACTTCAGGCGTGCAAACCACAAAGAAATCCACACTCACGTAGACACACAAACGTGGACCAGAAGAGTGATGAATTATGTTGCTGGGGTCTGTGGTTCTCTGTAAGTAGAAGTGAGAAAAGTGAAGATAGCAGGAGAAGTAAGAAAAGACAGACAGGAAGAGATGAAGAGGAGAAAAAGAAGGAAACTGGGTCAGACAGGAGAGTGGAGAGGTGGGGCAGGGGGGAGGACTTGACTGTAGAAACATTATTGACACCCCCTTTCCTTCTCCCCTCCTGCCCCCTTTAGCGTTCACCCCCAGTCTCTGACCAGCAATTACACCTCTCCAAATTATGATCTATACCGGTAGAGTGGACCTGACCGTGGATGGAGATAGATGAAGATGGATTGAACTCTATCTCCTCCCTCTTTCTCGATCTCTCTCACACTTTCCTCTCACACTCTCCCCCAGGATTGCCGATGGAGACAGATGGCGCAGGGCCCCTGGCCTTGCCTGCTGCAGATTGATTATTGATCAGGGGGACAGAGATGGATCGAGGGGTGGAGAGGACACGGAGGTGCGGGGTGGGAGCAGTGGAGTTTAAGCAGAGGTGGAAAAGTGAGAGTATTTCAAAGAATTTATGTTTTAAGAATATAGCTGAAGCACCGCTGGAGAGGGAGAGAGGAAGAAGAAGTGGAGAGGAGGGGGGAGCAGGGTAAAGATGTGGGTGCAGAAAAGATTTTCTTTGGCTCAGCTATCAACCTTGAGAGGGAGCTATTGACTAAGCTCCAAATTTGTAGCCCGACTCTAAAGGGTTTTGGTTTTTTACAGGATTTCTAAGTTTATAGCTCTTTTTTTGTCAATGAATGTCCCACTCTCACTTTAAATAGATGCTAATCATTGCTATGTGTGCGCACGCTGCATATCTGAAAAGCAAACTTTGTATGAACGAAGAAAAATAGCTTTATGTGGAAACTTGTCGGCATGCTGCTTTCATTTTTAAGGGTCACTGGATTCATTCTGACGATAAGGAATTATCGAAGTTTTCATTCCACTTAGATAAAAATATGACAGCACCAAAGTAACTCTGGAAATATAATTTTTACATTGTGTACTTATCATCAGTGTTTGTGTGGATACTTGCCTTTGTGTTTATGTTTGTTTGTTTATGGGATGAGCGTGCTGATGTGCTGGGAAGGTGAAGCTGTCTCTCCTTGCCAGACAGATGGCTATCAGCAAGGCTCCTGAGAGTGAGTGCTGCTTTACAGCAGAGCCAAGAGGTTAAGCTGCAATCTCCACTGTCTCTCTTTCTTATTTTTTTTCTCAGTCGCTGTACCTTTCATCTTCTCTGTGTGCATTTATGTGTGTGCGTGCGTGCTCATTTATTCCCTTTGCACTCCTATGTGTGAATATCAGTGTGTGTGATAAAGGAACAGAAGGAGCCTGTTGGCTGGTACGCGTGAGTGTGCTGGAGGCAGATACTGGAGGAAATAAACGATATGCAGGCAGCTGCCCAGCTCAGAGTTTACACTGGGTGCCATCACTGATGGCCATTCCTGACTGTGTGTCCTCACAAAGTCATTACTTAACTTAAAACGAGGGGGGAAAAAATCACTTCTGTAATCACAGAAGTCCTCACGTAGCCAGTTTTCTAAATATAGACAATATATTTTACTGTCTTCCTTTCTTCTCCCTTTTAACTCCTTCGCGCTTGACATTCCACATCACTTCCATATGTGCTCCAGCCCCTAGGCAGAGTGGGAGTAATATCCCGTGAGGAAGCATCCTTGCAGGCTTCAGGGAGTGGGAGGATGGACAGGATGGATGCAGGATGGCTGAGTTTGTCCCTGAAGGCTTTATTTAGCCTCTTACAGCCTGAAGCAATATTGCTAAATTAACAGCTGTGTTTGTATGTGCATGTCTATTTTTGTATAAGGGGTTTTGATAACCAATCACCTACACAGTGTACGCTGGAAGCATTTTGTAGGTGCTACAATCCAAAGTTTGTGCAATACAAAAATATAGAGAGTCCTCAGTGGTGTTTTATTTGATTTTTTGCTATTCAGAGTGGACCAAACAACTAAATGTAGCTTGGAAAGGTTGAAATGTAATTATGGAAAAAGCATGAAGAATTTAGCTTTTTATGTTATATAAATAATACACAACACAAGAGACAAATACCTACATTGCATGATTTGCATTTCTTCAACAAACCTGGACTCTCTAAGGGAAACTTGTCATTTCCTTTAGTAGTCTTCACAAATAGTTCTCCAGGCTTCTTGAAGCTCTTCTTTGGATGTTGGCTGCCTTTTGTTCTGTTCTCTGTCAAGATGATCCCACGCTGCTTCAATAATGTTGAGGTCTGGGTTCTGGGGAGGCCGATCCATGACTGATAGTGTTTCATTGCATGTTTTTCTAGCCAGGTGTGCCTTTGCGGCATTTGCAGTGTGTTTGGGCTCATTGTCATGCTGAAAAATGATTGTTCATAGTTCCATCAATTCTCTATCTCTATCAAACACCACTGGCTGAAATGCAGTCTCAAACCATGACAGAGCTTCCACGGTGTTTTACAGATGGCTGTAGACACGTCCTGTTGTACCTCTCTCCTAAACTCTTCTGTAAACTCTGATGATTTGGATTTCTCATTCCATAAAACCTGTCAAGTGTACTTGATCCAACACTGCATATTTAAATGGCTAAATTGCTTCATCTACATGTTCTGAAGTTTTCCAGAGGCCTGGCAATGAACTAATCATTTGATTCAGGTGTGTTGACCAGATGAGATCTAAAACTTGCAGGACACCGGCCCTTGAAGCCTGGAGTTCCCCACCCCTGCATTAAAGGGACAGATGCATTTCTTAGGTCTTGTGTCTGGTCTTTGTTGAAGTCCTTCTCCTTACTTAAAGACATAATTTGCTTCATCTAGTGTAGATCTTTTTTTTTTTATTTAAGACCTTCCACATCTTTTTTTGTGCTCCACTTGTTCAGTGTTCTCAAAATTTTAGGGACACACTGTACACCACGCGTCATGGTCCTGGACCTTTTTGGACTTTAAATCTGGACTTTAAATTAAATGAAAAAATTTCGGTTGGATTACTAGTTTGCATATTGGGTATCTTCTCATCTTCATGTTATTCCTAGCATTTTCTGTCTTGAGTGTTTAGCTCTAGTTGCTATTTATGTTAGTTTATTTCAGGGGTGCTCAATCCCAGTCCTCGAGAGCTACTGTCCTGCAGCTTTTAGATGCATCCCTACTCCAACACAGCTGAATCAAATGTTTGATCACCTCTTCAGCATGCCATCAAGTTTGGAGAAGGCCTGATAACAAGCCATTCATTTGATTCAGCTGTGTCGGAACAAGGATGCATCTAAAAGCTGCAGGACAGTAGCTCTCGAGGACTGGGATTGAGCACCCCTGGTTTATTTGATTTCCTCTGTGTTTCCCCATCTTATCTTTCTCTGTCTATTCCCCGATGTTAAGATATTTCATGTGCCTTTATTTCCCTGTTTAATTATAGTTCTAACTTTCTGTTTTACTTTGGTAGTTACCTGTGTCTTGTATTTAGATTTACTTCCCCTTGTTGCATTACCTTGATTATTTACAGCTGTCTGTTTTCCCCAGGTGTGCCTATACTTCTTGTAATTAGTCCTTTTCGCATATAAAGCTTCGGTCCCTCCTTTGACCTTGTGATGATATCTGTCATACCCTGTATTAGTCCTTCCAGTTCAGTTAGTGTTTCTCTGGATTTTTGTGTTTCAGACTGCTTGCTATTCACCATTAAAGGATATACTTTAAATTTAAGCCTGCCTGTTTGCCTGTCTGCTTTCAGCTGTTGAAATATGCCAAGTTTTTGGCTAATAGCTCCTCTGGAATCACCTTGTTGGTCCAAAAATAGTATTTTGTGCCTTTTTCATAGATTCAACTAAAGTAATGGGAACAAATTATGTGCTTCTGTGACAGGCTGCTACTAGCAAAGTGCCTAAAGATACAACTTAAAAATGGTTGTCTGTTACGAGTAGACACAACACTGACTCATCCCTTGAGTTGGGTGCCATCTTTATGCTTTTTATGTTTGGATGATTCATAGGTCAGTGGTTCAACAATCAACATAAAACAAAACAGACAAAAACAAAAAAAAACATCCCTCTGAAAATGGTCAGGCACAAGGACTGGACTGATAGTGAATTAAAGAAAGAAGCCAAGATCCAAAGAAAAACTCTGAAAGACATTCAGGCAGCCTGCCCCTAACCCTAAATATTGCTCAAGAATACTTTGAAAATATATTACAGGAAAGTCTTGCTACTGGGAGGAAGATATATAGAAATGAGGGATGGGGCAAGACTTTTTCAAAGTAAAACAATTAAATCTGAAGGGCCTAAAGCAAGAGTGATTACTTGACTTCACATAATAGCCATAAACGTGTCTCTAAAATAACGATAATAGTATAGTGCAATAATAAATTATAATGTCGTTCAGTGTTTGTCTGATCCCCCGCTTACAAGCTCACTCTTTCAACTTACAAAAGCTGCTTGTTGTTATTTGTATTCAGGGCTTATCTCTGCTGTGCTGCCCCCAGGTGGCCAAAGAATCACTTTAAGCTGGTTAAAAACAGATTTTAAAGCTAAATTATACTGACAAGACAAAGCAAGTCCCGGGTTTACAAGATGATAACAGCAATGCATATAGTCTTAACTTTCACTCTCATTCTTGATGCAGGGTGTCAGCGCTGGCATGGTTGTAAAGTGTTACATCAACATAAATTAAATATACAAGTGCTTCCTGGGACCATGTAATGTGAGTGCATTGTTGCTGAAACTACAAATCTACATTCATATAATATTTATTACACAATATTTAGACTTATCCACAGTCCACAAAACACAAGCTGGTAGACCAGCTTTTGATAATTTAGCTGAAGTGTGTAATACATCCTGACGTTTAGCAAGTTAGTGTTTACAGCGTTAAAAGGCTGCTTTCAGCCACATTACACATGCACATCTCCAGGACTGACTGTGTGGCAGTGGGGTTAATGAAGTTTCTCTCTGCTACACCACAGAGGAGAATTATCTAGTGAAGCGGGAGATGGCTGGCTCTCTTTCCAAGTGTCAACAAACAGTGGGGGAGTCCTCCATAAACGACAAGACGGAGCTGGTCACATTAAGCCGCATTATGCTGCCGTCTCACAAGTATTTGGTGAAAATGTAATCAGTCTCGCCACACAAGCAAATGAGAGCAGAAAATGAGCGGGGATGTGCAAACGCACTCCCCTATGTGAATATCAGTAAAAGTAGCTTCACTAGTATACTGGATCTACATCTGATGTACTAACACACTCATGAATGCAGACAAATACATATAAGCTGACCAGCCATCCCTTAGATCACAGCTGGGGGCGCATAAATTCTCCCCAAGTCAGTGAAGGATCTATGGAAATTGTGCAAATTAGGTGGAGAGGAGAAAGTGCACTGAAGAAAAGAAACATAAAAGGAGTGTAAAATACCCTCAAGGCCTTCTTGTGTATCAAAGAGCATGGCCAGCTGTGTGTTTAGCAGCGTATGAGCATCAACAAAAACACACACACATATGCAAAACCATCAGTTAATCACTAAAGAAATCTCTCCACCATCTTTCATTGAAAATGAACTGAAATTGTGTTGAATAAATATATAAATTTCATAATGTTCATGGAAGGAAATTCGGGAATATGTGGACAGACACCGTGAGGACGGATACTCTTCCACCAATGTTCATGTATATGTATGTGTGGATATGAATATGTAAGTGTGTCTATGTGCATGCTCTCAAAGGGTTTTGTTGTGAAAGAAATGTTTTATTCACGTTTCCTTTCCTGATGTCCTTTCCTGAGAATCTACTTTTTCTGTTTACCGAGAGACAACGAGCCTGACCTGAATGAGACAAGCGGAGAGAGAGAGAGCGAGAGAGGCACAGTAAACATCTGAAACCAAGCCAATCATGAGAGACAATGCAGAAGCACTACGGGTGTAGATTTGTATGTGTGTGGCTCTGCTTTGGAGATGTGTGTGTGTGTGTGTGAGTAAGACTGCTGTTGTACATCCAAAGTGACACATCCCTATAAAGTCCTCACACTGGTTTGATAGTGGAGTTTGTAAGCGTGTGTGTTTGCGTGTGTGTGTGTGTGCACATCAAGCTAGAGGAGAGACAAATTTCTCACCTTGGTTTTGATGTCTATTGTTGTGTGATGTGTTATATATCAATAACATGTTCCTGTAACTGCCTTTCTGAAAAATGCTTTTTCTCTTTTTGAAAAAAATCTAAGGGGTGGAGGCCGGGGACAGTTTCTCACAAACAGGCATACCAGGGCGCGCCGTGAGGAATAGTGATTCATAAATAAATTCTCAACAAGTGCTGAGCTTTGATGCAAAACTGAGAGCTTCCATTTAAAAAAAGAAAGAAAGAAAAAGCTCACCCCATACTTCATCATCTCAAAAAAAATATGCCTTCAGTTAAAGTGTTTTTGTTTTCTTGAACCATGGACTCGGGTTAACATTTCTGACCGTACCATCATTTGTTAGCGTCAACAGTAAACAACAAACGCAGCTGGATATATGAAGATCTATTACATTGTAAAAATAGGTGTAAAAACATATTTCTAAGACCAAGAGTCCCTTTTTGCAGTCTTTAATGAATATTTGAGTAGTACATAACCTTTCTTGTTATTGCTAAAGTGTTGGTACTTATCTGCACCAAAGATAAAATGATTATATTGGCATGAGAGCAATTTACATACATGCTGCACACTGTATCTAAAAGATGAATATAGTAACAACGTCCTACTGGTTCTATTATTTGGGTTTGCCTGGCTGTTTTCACATTTGCTAGCTTGCTGTTTTGAAATTGCATGAGACAAGTGAGGGGCAGATCTGACACCGCTTGGCGACAACACCCCATCAGCCTTTTATGGCTGAGGGGTAAAATAACAAAAATTGAATTGAAAGCACTGTGTGACATGGCTAACTGTCAACAGAGGGATTAAAAATGTTACTGAAAAATGCGTTGGCTGCTTAGCGTTTATACATGCATTCAACAAAAATATTTCTGTGCTAATGTGAAAGTGCTGTTAGAAACTACATCTGTGCAGTTTGCTTATTTTATTATACCAGACATGGTGGGAGCTGGCCGTCAATGATTCTGGCCTTCTTTGCTAACGAAATGAAAAATTTCTTCCCATGGTGCTCACACATGGTAACTGATCTCAAAGAAGTGAAAACAGAGCCAACAAATGCTTCATAGCATGCTGGTCTCCGATCAGTCTCCCATCAAAGACCAGAGGCTTGTGAACAATGTACAAACAAGCAGAAAAAGTTGGTTAAACTTACGCCAGTGTTAATGGGACATGGATATGTCCTGAACATGCTGGTTCTGTATATTTAAGCGGAAATTGAATCGAGTAGAGTTAAACCTGTTTCCTGACTACAAACTGGAAAAGACAGAAGCTTAAGAGAGAGGTAGCTTTTACTGATTTTAATTGATGTCTGTCTTTTGATTTCACTGGACAAGCAGTGCTTGCCTTGCTTGACACTGTTAGAGACTTTTGAATGGTCTGCCATAAATGTGCTTTATTCATCTTCTAAACTTCAATGAGGTCTATTATTTGCAAATTGAACATTGCATTCAATAGGACTTGAAAAGTAGTCACTAATATTGGTCATTAAGAGAGCCAAGTGCTATTTTTTTATAGACATCTATGCAATCTGACTTCTTTTTGCAACTAGAAGAGTTGGCCCATGCTGTCTCTTAGAAAGAATTAGAAAAGTCACTTTTGCCTCAAAATGGTTACATTTTCAGACCCAGAAGCTTCACATATCTATTATGTAGATATGTGAAGCTCAGATGTGTAGGCTATGACGCTACACAATGCATAACAGACTAGTTAATGTTGACAAGCATGTGTGTTTTCAGGTTATATTATGCAAATGTTAGTGTTAAATATGGCACCGCTGCTCTTATTGCCACATTTCCCCCCTCAACTCTTAAAATGTGACAGTGACGAATGTCCTTGATAGAAATATGAATTGTCTCACACTGTGTCAATAGCGAAACAGGAGATGACAAGTCTATTCTCTCAGTCAGGGCATCTGTTGTCTCCCTTTTTCTTTTTATCACTGTTTCTTTGACTCCTGCTCTTTTCCCTCTCTCTTTTTTTTTGCCTGTCTACATGCTGATACTATGAAGGGGGAGAGGGGTGAAATGGGAGGTGCAGATGCTCTTCTGAATGAGAGTTTAGGACCTCGATATTGTCTGCGAGGTTGATGAAAGGACGGAGAAGAAAGACAGGGAATAACGAAGAGGGTGAATGGAATAGAAGAAAGGGGGTAAAAATAAATAGTGAATAATGTATATTGCTGGCCTCCTAATGCTTTGCCGTTTAATACAGGCCTAAATCCCTCAACTTCTCGTAAAAACTTCAACAATTTCGCAGTCGAGTAATCTTTCGATTTAATAACCTTAAGCTTCCCTAGCTCCATAAATCTGACGTTCTTACGCCTTCCCTCCCCAACCTCGCCCTCCCCTCCTCGTCTTCCCTCCTTCCTCCCTCATTCCAAGCCTCTGTGCATTTTATCTCCATAATAGCACAAAGCGGAGCGAGCTGCCTCGGTGGGAGAGATAAGGGAAATTCCTGCCTGTATTTTAATAGCTTCGCTCAGCTATCTCTTCCTACCAACTCCTCAGGAGCTGCCAGCCAGCGCACTCACCTTGGACACAGCACCCAGAGGAGAATCCTACAGAAAGGCATGACTACCGAACGCCTGGTGTGAGAGAGAGAGGGAGTGTGTGTGTGTGTGTGTGTGTGTGTGTGTGTGTGTGTGTGTGTGCGAGAGAGAGAGAGAGAGAGAGAGAGAGAGAGCGAGAGTGTGTGGGAAGATATACTTGTGTGTGCATGCAATTTGTG
>NW_024582403.1:1749022-1791691 GCF_018398535.1 Haplochromis burtoni | reverse complement strand
AGGCATGACTACCGAACGCCTGGTGTGAGAGAGAGAGTGTGTGTGTGTGTGTGTGTGTGTGTGTGTGTGTGTGTGTGTGTGTGCACATGTGACAAAGAGTGCGTTGGTATTTGTGTGCTGAAGTGTTTGGGAAGATATACTTGTGTGTGCATGCAATTTGTGTCAATAAATCTTTTTTGTCATATGAATATCTGTGTTGTTTAGAATGCAAGCTACAAGGAAACAATCTGCAAGGTTCAGCTGAAACATTTGGTTGTAGTTGGGTTAAGACATTAATTTCAGTCAGAGATCAAACTTGCATTCTGATACTCAAATATGTGGTTTACACAGATGTCTTTCATATATGGATTCCACATGAACACCTGCTTTTGTAGCACACTTTGACAAAAGCAGCTGTTATTAAAAAATTGAATACAAATCAAAATTTACACGTGATTCACACAGAGCCAGATCAGCCTTTGTACTGATGTTCTGTGAAATAAATAGCCTGTGCTGTCTTTGATGTTCATCAGATTCAAAATGCTGTCTTACTGTTTTTGGTGTCACTATTATCAGTTTTTGTGCTGATGAAAACACAGCACCTATTTACAGATGGAGTAATACAGGATGCAACTAATAAAAACAATTAATTTTATCAACAACCTTAATAGGAGTGCAATTTACATTTTCCCTATTTAGATTTTTACTGTAACTAAATAATTTAAATTTTGAATGAAAGGAGTTAGCTCTTACTTATGTAAACCTTTGCTGTTACTAATGTCTCTAGGGTGTCCAGGTCAAGAACTACATATCCATGATACAATCTAGTTACCATTCTATACCAACTTATGGCTTACAAACAGCCAAAGGCCTCATCTGATAGATATGTCTCCAGCTGCTTTTTTCTCACTCACAGATGGTGTTACAGCATAGTACAGTGTGGAGATCTTAGCGCCTGCTGCACAGGTGCCCCATGCAAATAGCAGAGTCTCTAGTGACTGCAGAGAGAAGAAAATTATTCCTCCGTGGCTTCACACCTACGCCTGATCCCAATCTTCACACTCACAGGCTCACAGACTTTGAGGCACATTTCATTGAGAGCCTCTGTGTCCCATTGTTAAACAGTCAAGAGCACGAGGGCTCTTACACAGACATTTTGAGCTCTTCATGCATACTTATGCAGATCACAGGACTGTGACGTTAAACACAGGTTTGCAAGGGGAAATCCAAAGGCAAGGACAAGAACAAACAAGGAGGGAAGAAGCAACAAGCCTCAGTGTTACAATGTTTTGCTTAATGATGCCATCTTAACAAAATTAGTAAATTCATTAATTGCCCTGCTACGAACTGCAGATTTGTCCAGAGAGTAACCTACCTCTCACCCTATGGCAGCAGTCCTTTAAGACATAGATGCATATGCAAAACTGTGACATCAACATAGCGCCATAACATTAATATTTTGGCTCTAGATACACAGCTGACTTGCTGTGGTCTTCTCCTGAATAACAGGTGTTGCTATTAAGAAGACTGCTGGAATAAAAAAAACTTAATGGAAAAATTTGTGTGGCATTCAAACAACAACACAATCAAATCTTTTTTTTAGAGTCCTCTGCAGGAAATCTTGTCTTTTCTAACTATTGTAGCAAGGGCGTAGATTTGGCATGGACGGAAGGGACATGTCCCCACCAATATCCAGCGATTATTGAATTGTCCCCACCAATAATTTGATCTCGTCGAGTAAAGAAAAACAAACCCGATAGAAAGAAAAAAACGATCTGTCAACGTCTCATTCACCCAGCGGTGCAGAAAGAGTTAAATTACCTTCTCTACTGGAGTCCTACGTCATGTGACAAATATGGCCAATGTGATTGGCTGTGCTTTTCAGGGAGCTCTGTTTAGTTTTAGCAGCGGCAAGCCTGCGCTGCGAGGGCCTGCAAGGAGGAGAGGGTGGCAACACAAAGGAAGAACCTCGATATAAGAAAGTGTTTTTCAAAGAAACCTGTAAGTCACTTAAAGCCAAGTAAACTCCTAAAATGTGTCCGTCATAATAACGTTACAGGCAATGTTCCCTCTAAGCTGCGCGCGTGCGCAATTGCGCACTGCTGGCACGGTCTCTGCGCACAGAAAAAAAGCATTGCGCACAAAAAAAAATCTGTCCTGAATTGAAATTAAAATTAAAACTTTAACAATTCTGTTTTGCAGTGTTAGTCAGTAAGTGACTGGCTGCTCTCGTATGGGATTAGAACGATGCCACTTTATCCTTTATGTGTGAATGTGTGTGTGAATGGGTGGATGACTGGATATGTAAAGCGCTTTGGGGTCCTTAGGGACTAGTAAAGCGCTATATAAATACAGGCCATTTACCATTTATCCCATAGTCCAGCCAATCATGCGATTCACATTCACATATATGCGCAGCTAATCAACCTGGTTGACAGGCTATGGCTGTATCCCAATTCAGGGTCTGCAGCCTTAAAGGCCGCATTTCAAGGCCGATTACGTCACAGTGGCGCGCCGAAGGCTGTCCCAATTCGAAGGCTGCTCGAAATGCAGCCCTGAAATGCGTCCTTCATTTCCCTGAATTTTAAGGCTGTGGCAGTGTAGACTTCGTGGCCCAACATATCCCAGAATGCATAGCGCGGTGGGTGTGGATAATTTTGCCGAAAAAAAACGGCGGATGAGGGGCGCCCGAAGAGTAAACTTTAAGTAAGTACTGAATATTATGTCACTTATTTATGTGCAAATGTTTAATAACGAAGAACATTAAACATTACTGTTGGCCACATGTCGGCAAAGTTATGTGACATTAGTGACGTTTGTACTAACTTGGTTTTAAAGCCTTTACTTTAAAATATACGCCGTTCAATAGCTGAGCTTAATCTTACAGAGAATGATCAAAGCTCATGTAGAAAGAAACAAACAAATGAACAAAAGATTTTCTCCTTCATTTCTGTCAAACAAAGCTGTATGACACGTTTCCAGCTGTTAGTATCATGGTTGCTAGGCAACCTGGGCAGCGCAACGGAGGCTAGACCGTCCCATTTCACAAGCCTCGCACTTCCGGCCTTAGCGGTCTTTGAGTACGCGGCCCTTGAGGATCGTTGAGGCTGCGTACTTTAAGGCTGCAGACCCTGAATTGGGATACAGCCAACGACAGCGTCCTTATGTGCCCACACCGGTGTTTTAGCTAGCAAAGCGGCTGATGTGGAGTGAAGCCACGTTAATGACAACATGTACAACCATTGGAGATGTGAGCAGGACAGACGGAACAACTGATGGAAAAGTGTGGACTTTATACCAGTTTTTAAATTGTTTTGATAGGCCACGTAAAACCAGAGTTATGAAAAAAAATATATCTGCAATCCTTGTTTGTTTTTTCCTGAATACTATCGTTGTTTATATTTACTGCCGGAAGAAACGGTAAAAACAGCGTTTTATAAGGAAAACCTCGAAAGCACTCTCCGCCTGTGAGCAAAAACAAAACCCCCACCCTTTCCTATTGGTCGAAAAATGTACCATGTCGACCAATCAAAAAATGATATGGCAACATGGCATTTAGTTGTTTAGGAAGGGGGGAAGTTTTAGGAGTGACGGCGGTGTTTTGAGATGTGAGAGATTTGCAACGTTTAGCGCAAATCTTGTGTAGTTAGTGTGTAGTGTAGTCAATAGTTTTGTTGTGTGTGTCAGAACAATGAGGCGACTGCTGAATGTTACAGGTGTTACAGGAGTGATACATCTCCTGTTGTCAGGCCTGCAGGTATCAGGCTGTTGTTCTCCTTTTGTTGTGTCTAGAAATTTTTTTGCAGACAAGAGTTACAGAGCTCTTAAAAAAAAAGAGAAAAAAAAAGAAAAAAGTTGTGTTTTCAAAATTGGAGTTCAAGTTATTTTTACTTCCAATAGTGTTAACATACTACACAGGTCATGAACAAGATTTTTTAATTTCATTGTAAGTGGGCTAAAGCACTTAATTAAAAGTAGTCTAACATAAATGTAAATGCTGTAATTTGATTATTTTAATAAACCATGTAACTTGGATGGATTCGATGCTGGCGTGACCACAGTGCACACGTCTGCTGTTGCTCACAGTGGTCCAAGGGACCGCTCAGGGAGTTTGTGTGTTCGCGCAGACACATGAAAAATTAGAAGGAACATTGGTCACAGGTGACTGGCTGATGTTTTGGTGCTAGATTAACTAGTATTTATTATCATGACAATTGTTAAGCTGCTGATGTAAATTGTTTCATTAGTGTATATTTGACAAAGAATCTGAATTGACATGTCTCACTTTTTATATGGCACAAATCAATGTGTTATTTTATCATGTGGCAATATGTCCTAGTGCAGTCAGAGGGGAAGAGCCAGGGCCAAAGGTGAGGCACATCAAGCACATAATAATAATTTTAATCTGAGGATAAAACGCATGTACTGAGGATGAAAGAAGCTTCAGTGCTCTCAGAAGACTAAAAACATGGCTAAGGTCAACAATGACTCAAGTGAGATTAAACAATGCTGCTGTATGTCCACCAGGAGAGACTGGACACTATAGATGGAAAACCAATATGCCAGCAGTTTATCTCAGTTAATGAGAGGAGAAGGCATGTGTTTGGCTCCTTCACATAGCGGACATTGAGTTGTTGTGTAGGGCACCAGTCGTCCATGTCTGTTGCTGTAACAGTAGTTCATGTTTAGAATAAAAAGTCCCAGCTTGCTGATTTGATCGGGGCAAAAGTGCCCAAAATGTTGCATAATTTTGCTGAGAGATCTTTTACTTTGTGGTAATCTTAGACGAGTAGTTTTATGGACAAAAACCACCAGGTCATTCAGTGTTCCCTTAGTGCTAATGTATCAGAGATGTTGGTGTATTATAACTGAAGTAATGTTGTTAAGTCCTTAAAGTCATATTCTTTTATTGTCATGACTCTATTTTTATTTTTGTATGATACCTGATTTATATGGAACATGGCTGAAGGAAACTAAAGCCTAAAATACTTAAGTAATTTAACATTATATAATTCACATATAAAACGATGAATTGTAATTTTAAATGGTTTAAAAGCATGTAGAATAGCATATGTAGGGTAGTATATTTCTTCTTCTTTTTTTTTTTTAATCAAGAAGCAAAGACAAAAAGGGGGGAAAAAAGAAACGGGGCAGGGTTCGATGGTTGAATCATCCGTCCCCACCGATGCCAAAACCAAATCTACACCCTTGTATTGTAGCCACATGGAAATGGATTGCAAAGATGCCTGCAGAGACATGCCTGCACACAGATGTACAACCAGCTGAAATAACACCAAAGTCCTGGTACACGAGCTATAATGGCATCACTTTGCTGAAAGGGCAAAAATAGCAACCATACACTCATTTTAAGGGTGGAGATTTGAATTGGGCCCTTCAGTGCTAACTGTCTTGACTGAGTGCCCAGACAAGCCGGAGGCATCAGGGAGGGATAACTTTTAAGAAGAAAAAATAATGTTCCTTATTTTTTTGGTTTTAGAGGCAGAACTAGAATGAAGGTAAACAGTATTTTGTCCCAGAAGAATCGGTCACTAATGGCATTGTCTCCTTCAGGGACCACTTACCATAACAAAAAAAGCACCTGTTTTGGAGTTCAGGAACTTCATTCATTTTAATCTCTTGCACTGAGAAATTAATGAAATCATCAGAGACACAACTGTGTTTTCCATTTAAGCTGCTGCAGCTGATGTTATTATCTAGAGTGCTTTACAGTATGTGGGAACAAAGTGACCTGCTGGAGGAGACTTAGGACTTGACAAACAACCGATACCTGTGGGAATCAAACCTGTAACTGCTGGCGTACCCCACTATCCATTACCATCCATTAAATATAAAGACCTTTTTCTTGAGAGACCTGATCCAAAATCTACGTTGAATCCAACAACAGTCAGGAATGTCCTACGAAATACTAACTGACTGATAGACCGTGCCTGTTTATAACTGCTATAGCATTATTTACTGTAGGTGATGTGGATTCCATTTACCTATACTAATTAACACTTCAAAGGGAGATTTTAAATTTGCATTCCACTGTCAGGAAATCCTATTACATTGTTTTGATGTGTGCCTGCCAAAATCGAGCTTGACATACAAAAGCCCACATGTTCTAATAACTTTTAATCCATCTGAGTCAATAGACATCAAGGTGTTTATGAATATTAGCAACCTCTGTCAGAAAAATTCCTGACACAACTATTCCTGACAACAACTGCTGGATCTTTTAGCAAAAAAGGAAAAAGGAAAAAAATTAGGAACAGGCTCAATTCCATCACACCAGGACGTGTGGGCTGCTGCGTTATGATAGGCTGCTTGCCAGCGAGGCAGAGTGACAGAGTGTGGCGCTCACACACTGCGATAATACTGTATTCCTGCCAGAGATGCTGTGGGATCACTGACATAGTGTGTGTGTGTGTGTGTGTGTGTGTGTGTGCGTGTGTGTTTGCATGTTCTTGTAAAGCACTTTTGTCTGTATAGGAGCGTAAAAGGAGTGTTTATGTAACACAGTATGGTGAATGTGCATTTTTATGTATTTGCATTTGTTTGTTACAGTGAAGCAAACACACACACAGAACCTTGGTTTTGTTTTCACTATATTAATGAAAGCAATTGTAAGCAAGTGCACACAATATTAATAATATTTTCATCCTCGTAAAATTCTAGCTCAAACTTCATGCTTAAATGCAGAACCTCTCTTTGCCAAGAACAACACAGAAGCTGAAGACACAAACACATTTGGTGCCTGTTGAGAATCCAGATTTTCACTACATGCACACAGGAGCACACACACCTTTTATGCCATGTTTAATAGCATCCTTACTTCATGGGAAGGGATGAAACATACACAGTTGTTTGTTTTCCCATTTTTGTGCAAAGACGGAACGAAACATTGTGTTCATAATGCCTCCTCACGTCCTTTTTAGTGTGTGTGTGGTTGTGTGGAGAGAGTTTCTGTGGGTGTGGCAAGGGTGAGGAGGTGGCGGTGATGTCTGAAGAGTGAAAAAGAAGAGAAGTGAGTGGAAATAATGGGGAGCTGAGTTTGGATTAAATGCTGACATTCTGCAGTTCTTAGTGCCCAAAAATACACCATCACGCTCTCTCTCCCCCACTTTTTCTTCAGTTTGGCAGAATACTCTGGCACTGTTGGGGTAGAAAGGATTTGCCTGTAATTCACTCAGCTTTTATGTAATAGTCATTTGCAGCATTCCAGAAAGGCGTTTGTGGAAAAGTGACCGAGTCAAGGCACGAGCTGGGTAACTTGGACAGCTGCGGCAGGAAGAAGCTCCCGGTGTGTGGAAGATATGTAGAAAAAAAGTATCAGGAAGTGAGAGATGATGGTGAAAAGAAAAGGCAAAAGCCAAAATTTCCAAGGGGAGGACACATATGGGACTCATGTCCTCGCTGCAGGCTCAGACTGTAGCCTTAATGCATGGGGTTTTCCACTGTGTCTTGCCTCCTATCTAGTCAGCAGTGCTGCTCTAAACCAATCTTAATGGCTGAATGTATGCCCATTTCTTTCTTTGTGCAACCTATTGCAGATATGATATAATCAGTGGCGCATTCACTCCCACTAACCAGAACAGAACATCTTTCGGCTGTAGGTTAGTTAGTGTGAAACCACTGTTCACTAAGATAAGGTTTTGCACATCACGCAGCAGTATTTTAAAATTTAGCAGAGAAATGTCTCTATCCCTCAGGCTACTAAATTATTATTTTTGTAGACTTTACTTGGATCCTTGTCACAGTATGTTTTTTGGAAAATGTCAAGCCTGGTCATACCTTCCCCTCCCTTCTCCACTCATTATCTTGGTGTATGTGTAGGTGTATGTTGCTGCAAATTGGGCAACACGCACTCATCAAACAAAGAAAAGTACCTCAAAGTCCCTTTACACTGTTTCAAGAAAGTATGTCCACAGTGTTTCATTCATACTGAACATGTTCTTGAGCCGCTCTTTGTGCTTGAACTCCTGTTTGCAGTCGCTCCAAAATCTTTTTCCCTTCCTCAGATTGCTTTGTCACGCTGTTTCTGAAGCTTTTTTTTTTAATTTCTAGGATCCTAATTTTCCTCCTGTTCCTGGATTTTTCCTGGATTTTATAAATCACAACAACAGTCGCCTAAAGGCACTTTATATTGTAAGGTAGACCCTACAATAATACACACAGAGAAGAACAACAATCATACGACCCCTATGAGCAAGCACTTTGGTGACAGTGGGAAAGAAAAACTCCCTTTTAACAGGAAGAAACCTCCGGCAGAACCAGGCTCAGGGAGGGGAGGGGCCATCTGCTGCGACCGGTTGGGATGAAAGTTAATGTAATTATCAGTGGTAATTTCAAGTAAAGATAACCATTTCCATATTTTGGATTACACATATTCATCCATTATTTGTCACTAACACAAGATTTTAACAAGTTAATAAGTTTAAAAGTCCAAAAGTGGTCTTTCATACACAGAAAGCAATTGCAGGCTTACTGTTTCGTAACTGTGACACATTCATATTAAGATGCCAATTTCGTGCTAAATTATTCTATACTCATACATGGTTTTTTGGGTAAAGGTCAGTTACCAAAAATATTTCTGCAACTGTTCCCAAAATGAGCATAGAAGCCAATCTGTCTTCGATGTCAGGACATTGTGCTACAAACTCTGCTTATGTTTCTTCTATGTTGTTGCAGTGTTTGTCTTAAGCACAAATCATATTAGACCGTGAAGAGAGAATATTAAAACTTTCTATTCAACAGAAAAGCCGTCGTATAATCCACCGCCTGTCTTTCCAGTGAAAGCATTGAAATTTAAAGACGTTCGTTTAAAACTGATATGTTCTTCTGTCGTATTTCTTCTGACCCTGAATATGAACACAATCAGCCTGAACTCCAGATTCCCCCTGACTTATGTAAACTTGATGTGAACTCAATCATGAGGGATTCTGACTCTTGGCCTGGTTAACTACTGGTTAATTACATCCTCAGACACAGGTCATAGTCAGAGCGTGAGCCAAACGTTAGTCACCGCTGACAGAAGTTGAACCCAGCCATGCCTTTAGCTTCTTTATTGCACCTCATCAAAAAGTATGAGTTGATTTGAGTTCAATTTATTTGAGTTGCATGCTGTGTTTTTATGTTATTAGCCATAATGTCAGCCTTGGTGCTTTTCCTGACCTAAAGTATCCTCAGATTATCCTTTCTTTCACTTACCATCCAGTCTGGACTTAAAAACGACATCTGTTCTCTCTGTTCCCACAATTTAACATTACAGCTTTACAGTCTTCTGATCTCCTCTCCTTTTCTACACAATCAGAACTTTAAAATGTCAACTGAAGCTTCTGTTAAACCAAAGGCTATCCCTCTTTAAAGAAAAGAACTCCATACACACTGGAAATCTTTTTGTTGAACAGGAAGTGACATCTTAGTTGCTAAAAGTGTCATTTTATAAGTTGCACTTAAAGATTTTAGCGATCCAGTCTATAAAAATAATGATAAATTTCTCCAATTTGCAATTCAGGGTTGTATCCTTATACTCGTCTTCTACTTCTGTCACTTTTCTTAGATCAAAATGGGGCCCTTCATATTTACATGATCATTCTTGGAATTAGCCATAATTGGTCCTATGATGATATACATTGCTGTTTCTTGTCAAAAATATAAAGGTTGTAAAATATCTTTTCTTTTCTGTATAACAACATCCCACTTTTGCACAAACCTACAGTAGGAATCTACACACAAGGATGAATGCAGGATGCACCGGTCAATGTTTCTCTTTGTTAACCACCTATTGGTTGAGACAGTTTGTGTGACATCAAATGTAGCTTCTGCAATCGGAGTTTTTATGTTCAAGTTGGTAATTTTACTTTAGTATCTGCTTGTTAATGGTGACTAGCCAGTTTAGTTTTCTATCTAAACAAGCTAATATTTTGTAATTACCCTAACAAAGGCCAAAACCAATGGGTTTTGGCCTTTGTTAATTAAGTAATTAATCATAGTTACTAGTTACTTCTTCAAAAAAGTAACTGAGTTTCAAGATTCTTAAAGTAATTAATTACTTGAAAAGTAACTATTGCGTTACTTTAAAAACAAAAAACAAAAAAAAAACGTTTAACCCTTTTGGGGTCCAGGGTATATTTTGCCATTTTTCATTACTTTTGATTCTCCCTCTACATTTCACCTTTTTACAAGGCAAACTATTTACTTTCCTTGTTTGGTATCATCCTTTTCAGCACTACCTCATGTGTCTGAATTTACAGTTATGTTTTCATTTTGACATACTGTATTAACACAATTGATCTAAAATCATGCCATGCAATGCTAACCTCTAACTCTGCTAAACCTTGTAAAGCCTCTTTTCATGGGTGCCTAGATGTTTAGCTTTGGAGAAAAACCACTCTGATCATTTTATTTGCTCTTAGAGTATTTGGATATGTTTTAACCAGCAGTGGATCATCTGTGTTGTTTGATCTTGGGAACTAAGGAGTCTTTGGACCCAGAATTGGCTAATGACATCAGATTTAACCAGTGGATAGAACTAGGAATATAATCAGTGATCTGTAATCGCCTCTAAAAGCTTCTGATTTTCTCAGAGACTCAGTGGAGTCAGCTTAGTTTGACGATTTAATCCTAAAACTTTATTTACCGCTAGCCTGCCCACCTGAATGGCTAACCTGGTAGTCCCAGCAGTGTTGTGATGTTTTGTCAGATTGATTTGTTTAAAGTTGAACACGAGTGAACAAGATGCAGTAAAAAGCGTGGAAAATATTTTTCTTGGTGGTTTGGGCACACATTAGAAAATTTTTCTTTTACAAAATAACATGAAGGACACAGTCCAGCTGTCATGACAGTCACGTTAGCATGGCCTGTGACCTGTCAGTCTAAATAAGATGGATGGCCCGAGGAGAAACGGGAAAAGAATACATATGAAAGCTTATTGTGCACATATGGTCCATTAAGCACTTTCCTGCGTGTTTTTATGGCTGGTTTAATCTTTTTTAATCTGTCAGAAAATCAATTTGTTAACGTCGCTGCCATGTTGCAGACTGGAGCACTCCATCACACATCCATAGACCTTGTCCGCCTGAGCAAGGCATTGTGCTCGATGCTCGTCATCAGAAACTGCAATACGGAGATAAATTAATGTCTTGATGGATGGATAGAGGAGGAAAAGACAAAAAAGCAGCAAAAACATAAGCAAGTTTATGTGAAAGTGAACAGAAAGATATATAGACAGATAAAAGGCAGATAAACTATCATATTTAAGTCATTTAGATATCAATAAAGTCAATAAAACAATGAATCGGTCTAAATATGATTTAATTCTTGTATAAAAGTAAAAACAGAATACAGATGTTTATATGAAAATGTGTAAATAATGTAAAAAAATTAATAATCATCATCATCATCATAAACAACATCATACTCCAATACATATAACACGGCTTTTCTTCAATAAATTATTTGTTAAAATGCACATGCTAAAAATAAAACTGTATTAAATTTAACTGGATGCATAATTTAGCAGAATCTCTTGTAGCCTTTGGTCAAAATGGTCGACTTTGCTTTCTGTGACATAGACAGCAAAAGAAAAGAAAAGAGATAGATTGAGCTTCATTTTTTAAAACCGCCAGTCTAAAACCCCACAGTTGAAGCAGTGATTATCCTGCGTTCAGCAGAAACCAAATAAGTCCTGTAATTCCTCCAAAGGGCCGGGATGCTAAAAGAGCTAATTTGACAGAACAAGTATAAGAGAGAAAAAGTATTTTCTGTAATAATCTGTGGATTTAGTGGGAGAAAAGGAGGATACCTGGGATAAAGCAGGGGTTTGGCTGAATCCATTACACCAGTGCTGTGGGATTATTAACACAGCCAGGAGTCACTGGGGCTGATAAATACCCATATGAAGACATTGCAGGGGCAGCGAAATGTGTCATTTCCACTCCCAACAGCATGGAAAAGAAGAAAACCCATTAAAATTGCATGCAATTTATTTGTCAGCTTAGAAGAAAAAAAAGCCTGTATCTCGTAAAAGTCTTTTTTTTTTCAAAGCAGGAAGGCTATTTTCCCCTTGAGCTGCTCGGAAAAGGAATACGCCTTATTAGCCTCTGCGACACACAGAGCGTTATTTGGTTATGCAGCGAAGCCTAAAACAGAGTTAGCGTTTAAAGCTACTTCGTCCCTCCATCTCACTGAGTGATTACCTCTGTCAGACCTTCAGCGGACCACGCGAGACACACACAAATGCACATAAACAGGCAGACACACATACGCAGCCTTCAACAAACTTGTGAGCTCCCACATGCACACACAGAGCATAAAACACCTGCCCCCTAAAACGCCTGAGAGCTCTCATCCTGCTTCTCTGCCACACCTCAATGTGCAGTAATTCTAGAAAAGGGCCTCTTTAAAATTCGCGACCATAAAAGTCAGACACAGTCGGAGCCATTAAACGCCTGGTGTGGATGCTGGGATGCATATGCAGCTCAAAGCAAGGGAAGCATTCCTAGATCATTAGTGTAACACTCAGATCAGTAGACAACAGAAAATGAGCCGCCTATGAAAATGTGTTTTACGCTTTGTGATGCAAATGCGGTAAATGAAAAAAGGGCGTTGGTGAGAGACACTCAAGCAAAGTTATTTCTGAGATGAATGCAAGAAAAGGACAAAAACTGAAATAACTAACATGGCATCGTTAATGGGTTTTTGTTCAGAAGTAGAAAGCAGTTGGCTCGCAGTAAATCTCCAGCCAGTCTCTTCCTTCCCTCTCCTTGAACGTGATAAAACTCAGGAGGAGGACGAGGAAATGCAAGCCAGCGCTGGTGGACCCTGATCTTCTGTTTAGCCCCGTCTTAATTAAAAACGAGAAAAAGAAAAAGCAGAAAACCTGAGGATATGCTACTTTACTCTTCTCCCTGAGCCCTTTCCAAGGACTCCCACTAAATGTTTAATTTCAATGCAGACAGTGACATTTATCAGTGGGTTTCCAGCTCATAAACAGCCTGCTCCCTGGATAAAGGCATCTTGGCCTGAGGTGGGGGGAGAGACGGACGTTTACAGAGATGGAGGGAGACAGAAGAGACAGAGCATCATGGCTTTCTGACTGAAAGAGAGTGAAACAAAAAGAGAGACAAGGAGAAAGGCAGACAAGAGACAAGATTTCCAATTTGATGAAGACTGTTTTCTCTTTGTCAGTGTCGGTTTGATGAACAAGAGAGAGGTGGCAGTAGCCTTTCACAGAAACACTCCTAAGAAATAAAGCTGCAAACATGGAACGCTACATTTGCTGGTTGAGATAGCTCAACCTGCTATTGCTGTAGCTAAATAGCTGCAGAGTTTTTAGGCCAGATACTGCACTCTGTGCACTATTGCCCACTGATAAAGTAAGTATAATGTTCAGACTTGGCACCTGATGACTTGTTGCCAGCCAGATCCCAAGGGTTGTTTCATTTCACTTTTAAAGTGAGTCCCAGAGACGCACGTGACATGAAATGGATCCAGTTCACAGCTCACGAATTCAAAGATGATAAAATGATGATATCAGGCTTGGCATCATAGCAGTGAAAGAGGAAGTAAATCATTTCTACACCAGACTACCTCCCTGGCTATTCATAGTCAGCTCCTCCCTGAAGTTCTGTCTCAGCTGTTTCTGTACCAGTATTATTTTATCATTGTTTTCCTTTTTCATTCTTCTTTTGTACTGTCCACAATATGTAAAACCTTCAAAGTGAAAGAAGGTTTACTTTCTATTTACCATGACTGAGCTGAGCTGAGCAGGCTGAAATCTTATAAACAAATATACCAGCTGCACGTAAGAGAACTGTGGAAGACTTAATTTTCATTAAATCTCATTTAAAATTTGAGAACAGTTTCCTTTCTGGTTTCAGGACTTGCCAGTGAGGTAACTTGAAAAGTTCCCCTCACCTATTCAGCACATTGTCGTTTGACCTCGCACAAAAGCTTCGTTGGATCCATTTGTAGTCAGGTCTGGTTAGACACAAGAAACAAATGGAGAGCAAAAGTGTCCCAGGTGAGAGGGAAGTATGCTGAAAGCAGTGCTATCATTACCTGTCAGATGGAAGAGATTGTTCCTTTGAAACAGGGAAGACTACTTCAAATGACTTATGCTTATTTGCACCCTCATACTCCCTCAATTCATCCATCTCGCTCTCTCTCTCTCTCCTGTCTACTTCCTCAAGGCATACATTTTCTCCTCTCCATTCACATGTCAGTTCCTCCCTCCACAATCCTTCCCCTGCAGATTTATTCAGGAATACGAAATGAAATCCTCTTGCACTTTTGACTTGTATTAAATGCCTTCATTCAGACTGAGGCTTGTGAAAACGACTTCCACTGAGGAGAAGTCAGAGCACACAGTCTGTTAAACATGCAGACTGTATACGCTCAACTTAGACGCGCTCCCTAACACGTGTGATATGAACTGACCTGTCAGATGGTGGAGTAAACAAAACGAAGGGGCGTCAGGAGGTTACAGACTAAAGAGGCCTATTCTAATACTCAAGATGAGCCATTAATAGCCCCCCGTGTCTCTTGCAATCCACTAGTATGGGTCACATTCACCCTCTCTACTTCCACACACTGCATCAGTGTTAACTTGGAGCACGTTCAAGTTTGATGAGTGTTGAGACACTAAAATGAAATGTCTGCAATTTGTTCCCCCTCGTGGGAGAACTTAGAGCCTGAACTGAATATCCTTCAAAGCAGTCCTTCAATAGTAGTAAAGGCAAATCACGATAAAGGTAATGTCATCAGTTCAGCTGTGTGAGAACTACAAAATCTTTTCTCCTTTCCATTTCCTAACATACCTTTTTCATTGTTTGGCTTTCTGATGGGTTTATCCATTAGTGTGAGTGCTTTTGCCGTATGATTGACATCGTTTTAAACTCACTCCCGAGTGCATTTCTGAAACAGCTGACTGCGACTTTAAGACAAGGTGTGTTTGCGAGACTGATGAATCAGCGTTGCATTCAGCAGCCAAACAGATGTTGTTTCCCTCCTGTTAGCCGAGAAATGCCTACGGTGTCCTGCACGGGACATTTGGCACCCTGATGTCTGTCATTATTCATCGTGAGAGGGTTTCCAATAACAAGGGCAGGCAGGGGGCATTTTTGAGCACACTGTCCACAGAGAAATGCGTACATAATGCATGGTGCTGCCACGGGGCATGCGAGGCACAAAGTGGTCCCTGCACAGTGTGATCTCGCCTCCATAGCTGAGCCAAGGCACCAAAGAAATAGTCTGAGATTGAATCCTTGGAACCAAAAAGGGTTTCGATGCTAATACATAACTTTGAGCAAGACCTAGAGGTAGTGGATGTCATGTTGATATACAAAGCTCTGAAACCTGGGGGTTTTATATTAGGTCTGCAAGGCCTTGGAGAAAGATTTTTTATTTTTATTTTTTAAATCATGCAAAATAAACGTTTTTTTGTTCTTTTTTCTCTTTAGTGGTTGGGTACTTAAAGAGCAGAAAGTATCAGCCTGTGTTGTCTCCACAGCTGCACTCTGCAGCAGAAGCAGCAGGCATTCACTGCAAAGTGTGCAGCAATTATTTACCTCATTCTTTTTCATAAGACATCCAGGAGAGCTGTATCAATGGAGGGAAAATGGAGCGATGGGCAAATAGAAAGGATGGATAGACAGAATGAAAGCATCAGCTCTTTAACAGAGTCGTCCTGTGGGAAAATGTAAATAATTTCACTTGAGTGCTTGAACTAAAAGAGAAAAAAAATCTAAAAGACAGTTAAAGTGCTGTTAACGGGGGAATAGGTGGGAACTGCATCTGACTGTAGATTCTCTGCATAAACTTCATCTCTGACAGATGAAGTTAATACCAAAAAATATGTTATCAAAAAGTGAACAAAACTTTCAAGAAGAAATTTTCAAAATCATGAAGTTACTTTGAATTTAATTAATGTCCTGCCTGGATGCATTATGTTGTTATGGAGGTAATTTTGTGTGGGTCTAGTAAACGCATGAGATGGATTAGAGATGGGACGCATACTAACATGTAGAAGTTCTCTTTAAACTGAACTTTGCAGCATCTCGTTATTATTCTCAGCTGATGATTGTCCTAATTGTTCCAACAGGGTCATGATTCCGCTCTGCATGCAAGGCTTCCTGGTGTTGTCCAATAAAACACCTAAAAAACAGAAGGCACCTTCAGGTGTTTCATTAGGAAACACCCAGTCTTTGTCTCCACACCTCCTGTACCTAATGTTTTACTCTCTTATGTTGGTCTCTCCCACTGAATCATTCACTTTATATAGTGAGATCTACACGGTTAAACATATATATGTATATAGTGGAGCCTCCCACCTCTCTTGCCTCCTAATTGTCTTATTTGAACTACTGCAGGTGTTTTCCGGACAGAAGCAGGATTTTTTTCTGTCAGTTATCACCCTAAGTAGAGAATGTCCATCTCTTTTCATACATCTACCCCTTCTGCTGAATTTTTAAAGACTTACAGGAGTTTTCAAGTTTTTCCAAATGTCTTGAGGAAAGTCTTCATTTCACGAGTTTTCCTCTGTCAGAGCAGTCAAGGCTTTCCCCCTACCTTGACTAACAGCTTTCTTTTTTTTAAAAGCAGTATGTCCATCAATACACTACATATACTACTTTACTGATCAATAGCTATGAATCATCGGGATTCATTGTTTCATTGTTTGTTATTCTCATCTAAAATAAACACACCTTCCTTCCATTCAAGGCCAAAATCTAACACTCTGCTGTTCTCTTTGCTTGCTCTCCATTTGAAATTATATAGCTAATTTACCAATTATTTACCTTGTTAAACTTCACTGTACTGAACTCTTGAGTTATTTATGCAGGGTATAAATATTTTGTCCTGGTTAATAGCTGTTTCATTCTGTGGGCCACATTCTGTCGGCATTCACCACATTAACACAAAGCACATAGTCTCCAACGTATACTTCTCCTGTTATTGAAGTAATTATTGGGCCCCAGGAAGGTCAACAGCGTAGCTTATTAGCTTTCACTCCAACTCCAAGACTTTCTGTCCAGCTGCCTTTAATGTTATGCATGCAAAGCTAAATGTAGCATTAGTGGAGCCCGGGAGAGCAAGGTTTGACATTGATGACTTTGTTAAGGGGAACATATGTTTGAACAGATCGCCCCCTCTATTAATATAGCCTGTATGCAATCCCCACAGCCTGAAGGCTGGGGGCAATGTATGTCTGCATGACATTATACAGAAAGCGAGCGAGAGGGGTGGTCAGCCTGAGTGCGGGAGAGGGAAAGACAGAATGGGGGAGAGAGGGCACGCATTGTCAGCATTTTAATCGAGTGGAAAACTACAATTTTTAACTTGTGCTTTGCACTTCTTCAAACTTTTTGTAGACTGAACTGACACACAAAAGAACAGATTTACATTTAAAACTGGTTGATTTAAAAGCAAACAATGGGCCAATGCAATACTCAAAAACATTAGTACTGGATGTAACAAATTACAGAGTAACTGTAAGTAGTCTGAGTGCTTTCTAGTTACAAGTAACATTAAAGGTTGACTTTGTAGTTCAAATGCTCCATACTCTCACTTTGTGTTGGTGCAAAAAAAAAACCCCAAAAACAAAGTTTAAAATCTCCGATGCATCATTTTCAGTCTCTCCTACTTCATGACAGATAGACCACCAGAATATGAGGTTATGTCTGTATTCTGAAGTCTAGAAACCATCCTTAAAGGTGTAAAGACCGATGGAGCAGCCAAAGCCCATGTAAAATAACTATTACAAAGGTCTCTTCTATATTTTAGATATATTGCTATACTGCTATATGTACAGCAGTATGATAAAGTAAAAGCGTTTTAAGTCATCGTTCTATCGACGTTTATCAAGTCAAAGAAACATAACTTTCTAGACTAAAAAAAGAGGATGGACAGATGAGAGTAGGATGAGTGTACCACCAGGAGTTTGGATTTCAGTAGTGATGTTGACGACTTTGAGCACACTGAAAGATTTTTCTGATGGGTGAGTAGTTTGTGTTTTTTAAACGACTGGAACATTGTTACCACTATTTTGAAACTATAGACTCATACACTAATATCTAGTAGTTAATCCACCAGAAACAATTGTTGGGTACCTGTGGTTAGGTGGTTCCTCTCTACTGTTCCATGCTTACAAACATGACAGTTGCCTTTATGGTACTTCAGCAAGGCTAAATCTGTTTTGGGCTTGTGGTAGCCTGGTTGAAGAAGATGGTGTGAGTTTGTAGCTTGAGCTTAAATAGATGTGTCCACCGACCTGATCTCTGACTGTGGTTGTTGTCCATGGTGCTGATTTAAAAACTGAAATGATCAATAATCATCAGTAAATGTTGCTGCTTGTCTGTGGGTCTCTCTGCATTCAGTTTTCAGAAGCTGCAAAGCTGAAACCAGTCACCAAGTTCCTGGGATATAAACTTGGTGACTGGTTTCAACACAATAGAGCACGCTTTGCAGCTTGCTGAAGTGTTGGGTTGCTTTTGCAGAATGCTTAGCGTTATCCAACTGCACTGTGAAACTCTGATCAGTTTTACAGCATTTAGGTGAACATGAGCAGAGAGTATAACAAGACTGTTAGCCCTGCACTAGACTGGCGACCTGTCCAGAGTGCGCCCTGCGTCTTGGCCTTAAACTGAATCAGTGGTTAAGAAAATGGATAGTGAAAAAGTAGTCTAAAAATTATGTTCATTGCTTGAAGGTTAACTCTTTTTTATAGCAGTAATCTTTTATAATCTACTATAACTAGTTTGTCATTACCGAACATTGCTAGGTAGAACAAGCTATTCAGTAGTGTGGCTGAACACATTTACACAACACCCACAAACACAACACAATTGTACACAATACAGTTCTCACCACCATCTCTTACTCACACGCTCACAAAAATGCAAATACAGTGATATAGTGCTTGTAGGCTTTAAAAAAAAGGCTACTGCTCCGAGTAACATCAGGCAGTGATATCGTATTTTAATCAACACTAAACCCCCCACCCCCACGTCTCCCTTCCTCCCCCTCCTTGTGAGTGTAGTGTTGGCTTGTGGGTAAATGAAGACCGTTTTGCAGCGTGAGCAGATGGTGAGCATTGAAGTGCCTGTTGACAGGTAGCCTATAGCTTGTTGTCTGAGTTGGCGTTATCACACACGCAGCGAGACACACACACACACACACACACAAAAACACCTATGCGCACACACTGCAGCAGCTCTGAGCTTTAATTGGTACCCAGAAGGGTTTGATGGAGAGAGATGGAGAGAGAAAGAGGCAGATATGAAAGAGGAAATGAACATCAAAAACGAAGACCAGCTGGTCAACTATTTACCTCCAAAGCAGTGAAGGGAAGAATTTACATTTAATGCTGAATTTTACTGGAAGGGGAAAAAAATGAAATAAGCAAACATGTGAATTGCTGTGTGAAGTATTAGTTTGCACCCCTGAGATATTAAGACAACAACAACAACAAAGGCCTTGCTGTCGATGACAGCTGTCATGGAATCACAGATATCTATCTGCGTGTTGGTCTGTCAAACAGCTTTTCTAAAAGGCTTTCTTCAAAGCGATAACTCACAAATTCATCGTTAATTTCATTTTGTGACATTTGTGGTAATAACTGAATATCATTATGTTGTTGCTGTAGTGCCTGCCTGTGGGAGTGTTTCTCAATCAGACAGTAGGGGTGGTATTTTTCCCCTCGTATTTCAGTAGGAATTGCTCTTTTCTGTGCCTCTTTATGTTGGCTTTTGCTGCTGGAGCTAACTATCTCCTTCTCTCCTACACTCAAAGATGACTCATAATTACTCCTTCACGCAGCAGCTGGATAGTTGACTGCTCAGGAAAAATTATGTTCGGTAGTGCCAGAGGCTGTGTTGCATATGTAGTAGTCTGCTATAACAGCGTAGACTGTTGTCCTCAGCATAAGAATGGTCTAAGTTCATGTTTTTGATAATAATTGAGCATTTAACCTCATTCAAAGTTCATGCACAAGCCTGAATTAGAATCAGAAATAAGAAAGAAATAAAGAAGCAAGAAAAGTGGGATAAGAGTGGACCATGGATCAGATCGACGTACACTATACTGCCAAAAGTATTTGCTCATTTACCTTCACACACACGAACCACTCTTAATCCATAGTGTTTTAATATGATGTTGGCCCACCCTTTGCATCTATAGCAGCTTCAGCTCTTCTGGGAAGGCTTTCCACAAGATTTAGGAATGTGTTCATGGGAATTTTTGGGAATCATTCTTCCGAAAGCAGATTCATGAGGTCAGACATTGATGTTGGATGAGAAGGCCTGACTCAGTCTCACTTCTAATTAATCCGAAAGGTTGAGGTCAGACTCAGTGGAGGCCAGTCAAGTTCGTCCACACCGCACTCACTCATCCATGTTTTTATGGACCTTAGTTTGTGCACTGGTGGGCAGTCATGTTGGAAAAGGAAGGGGTAGTCCCCAAACTGGTTCCACAAAGTTGTGAGCATGACATTTTGCAAAATATCTTGGTTTACTGAAGCATTAAGGATTTAATGTCTAGAAAACAACCCTGCACCATAATTCCCCCTCCACCAAATGGTCAAGGTCAAGGTAACTTTATTTATACCCATAGGCAAGGTAAATTTGCTTTACAGAAAAATGACAGCATTTGGCATCCCTTTAAAAACACACATACCTAGTAAAGATATATAAACCTCACTGTAGAACATATATAGTAATTTAAACTTTTTAAATCAAAAACAAAAGCAGTTCTTATTTAATTCAGTGACAGCAATGGGGACAAAGCTATTTTTATAACGCTTTGTCCTGCATCTCGGAAATAGAAACCTCCGTCCTGAGGGAAGAAGCTGAAATTCACCCCTTAGAGGATGGGAACCATTTTTAAGGATTGATAAAGCCATCCTCTGTACCTGCTTAGAGTACAGGGAGGCTAAACAAGACTGTGGCTCACCTATCAAACGACTGGACCATCTCACTATCTGATTTAGAGTTTTTCTCTGTGACAGAGGTCTGACCAAACCATGCCACCAAACAAAAGGATAAAACAGACTCAATAAAAGAATGATAAAACAAAGTTAAAAAATTTTTGGTCAATGTGGAAATGAGCAAGTTTCCTAAGACAATAAAGGTGCTGGTGACCCTTTTTACAAACTGATTTGCAATTTTGATCAAAGTTCAGTTTTTCATTGATTATGGTCCCAAGATATTTATATGATTGTACTTGCTCTATTTTCTGACCTTTAATTAAAGTGACTGCATGCCCATTTTGTTGTTTCCTAAAATCAATCACCATATCTTTTGTTTTAGATATGTTCAGCTCGAGATAAGACTCCTCACACCACTGAACAAAGTCATCAATGACTGGACCGTGGTTATGTTACATGACCCTGCATTTAATCATTAGTTATTATTAATCTCTGGCTCTCTTCCACAGCTTGTCTTTGTCCTGTCTTTCTCCCTCACCCAGAACCTGTCACGGAAGATGGCCACCCATCCCATTGCCTGGTTCTGCTGGAGTTTCTTCCTGTTGTAGCGGGTCATCTCATTTCTGATTGTTGGGGTTTTCTCTGCATTACTGTAGACTCTTCATCTTACAATATAAAGTGCTTTGAGGCAACTTTTGTTGTGATTTGGCATTATAAAATTGAATTGAATTGAACTGAGTCAGACAACTACAGTTCTCCTGGCAACTGCCAAACCCAGACTCATCCATCAGATTGCCAGACAGAGAACAGTGATTTGTTCACTTCAGAGAATGCATGTCTACTGCTCTGGAGTCCAGGGATGGCATGTTTTATACCACTACATCTGACTCTTTGCATTGGGCTTGGACGAAAGTCTTGGATGGAGCTGCTTGGCCATTAAGCTCTCTACCCATCTGGTCTTGAGCTAATCTCAAGGCGACATCAAGTTTGCAGGTCTGTGGGAACTGATCTTGTATAAACTTGGCAACCTGTGCGCACTATGCACAGCAGCATCCACTGACCCCGCTCTGTAATTTTAGTGAGGAAATGCTGGAGCTGCTGGAATTCCTTGAGCTCCTGAGAATGACCCATTATATGTGAATTTTATGATTTGGATGGGTGAGTGAATAATTTTAGCAGTATAGTGTAGGTACTACTGGACAGATGACTGAATAGAGAAGCAGGATTACCAAAGTGGATATTTTAGACTCTGAATTTGCATTATATAACTGACTTCAAAATACAATGGTATGTAGATGTAACAATTACACATGACTTCATGGTGTAGTGGAGTGAAAGAACCCTAGTTTAATCCCAGGAGGAGACACAAATCCAATTGGGAATTAAATCAGGAAGGGGACCCCGTGTAAAAAAAAAACAAAAACCACATGCAGAACCACCCACTGCTTTTTTCCCATATTAATAAAGGGGCTGGTGAAAGTAGCTTCTTTATGTTGCAATTGTACCAGAGATATTAAAAGATAGAGGATTTTTTTGAGTACCATGTCTCTATGGTTGATGACCTGCCTCTCCTACCATAAAGCCGGCAATATCCAGCTTCCTGGAGACATATGAGCTAGTTGTCGTGTTGCACTGATTCTTGCGCATAATTGAAGTTCAGGACTATTTCAGCTGTGCGATGGCAAGCAAACAGTTGGAAAAATGTCATTAAGCATACTTATTGTTTGTCTTACTGCATCCATATTGTGAATTTGGCTTGAACATTGCTGAAGTGCTCTGCTGCAATGAACCTTAGAGGGTGATCATGCTGACACTCTGGACTGAGACATAAATTATGGCTATGAATATCCTCCCATTCATTTAGATAGGTGCTTAGCCTTATTAACCGCAAAAAGTGTCCAGAGGTTGCCGAAATCTGTCATTATTTCAGCAGTGAGCATATTAATTTTATCCTGTTTTGGATAGGTTGTTCTTGGAGTACACAGTCATGCAGGAAACAGTATTAGTCTGCTTTTAATTAAGCTCATCTGAGAAGGGCAAATAAGGTTTCCTAATGTGCTTGACTCACCAGTAATCATAGCTTGAGGTGTTAGCAACAGGCCAACCAGCTTATGTGCTAACACCTCCAGTGACTCATCTGACAAGGACCAATATCTCCACTGCTCTCTTTTTGTTTCCTGTTGACCCGACCTCAAGTCTTTTTTCAGATTTCAGGATTTTATTTTATAACTCAGCTTTTTTTTTACTTTTCTCAGACATGGAAAGGTTTATTTTTGCATCAACAACATGCCCAGCATGAATCTTGTGTGATCTTGCAGTGTGAGTGATACACACTGAGTGTGCGTTTTTGTGTGTTGTGAGCCTCGCACAATCCAAGCAGTGGTCGCTGGCCAAATGGCGCATGGAGAAGCTTCATTTGTGTAAGTGGCCACTGGGGGCGGTGTTAAGTGTCCTGGAGGGTCTCCAAGGTTATTTTACACACACATACACACACACTCTCACACACACTCACACACACACTCAGAAATGAGCGTGTGTCCTGGAGGGACTGCGGGGTCGTTACCCTACTAATGGGGCCATATGGTCACAAAACAAACACAAACTGTTCCTCCTCTCCGCCTGTAATAAGGTCATGAAAATGCTGGTCTCAATCTGATGGAGAAACCAGCTGAAGAAAATGTGCCAGAGGATGTGGACTGAAGTCACCATGAGGAAGGTCAATAACCCACAGCATCTCTTTTCCACGTATGTCTCAATATGGAGTTTATGTGAGACTTCGAGTTCTTTGATACAGATGAGGACATAATTATTACTATTTCCTGTTAAATAGTGCTGTTAATTTTCCACACATCCTAGTTTTATTATGAATGCTCACATTGCTTTACTTTGCATGCAGAAATAAAAGGATTTCACACAAACCACAAACTACTAGGGACAAAATTATTAGCCTGATGTGCAGCAGTTTCACAGTCTCACACACGTCTCCTGAGCAATCCCAGCCCATCTTTCTTTGGCTAATCTTAATTTTCCACAGATTTGATGATTATGTGGCATGGACCTTGGTCTCAATTTTACCCCACAGCGGGATTCAGTGGGCTTTGTGCACACCAGTCAAAAACATTCACTTTGGTCTTCTGGAGATAGTTCCAAATATTATTGGGCTGTTGTCATGTTGGAAAACAAAACGACAGTCCAGACACAGTTTTGCTGCTCACTGCTTGAGGTTTTCTTTAAAACTCTTTATGATTCCTTCTACCCTGATGAGATTCCCAGTTCCAGGCTCACTGAAGCATCTCCAAAGCATAATACTCCCACCACCATGTTTCACTGTGGGGACGGTGCTCTTTGGATCATATGCTTCTCCCTTCTTTCTGCAAAAATACGCAGCGCAGGGCTATGCTAACTTTACATATCAATCTCCTGCTTTATGATCATTAGGAAATCTTTTTCTCAAGTTTGAACTGATTTTGTTTTTAGCATGATGCAAGTGACAGCATAAATCCTTGTTGAAGCTTTTGTGGAAATTGGAAAAATACCACTCAGCTTTGACTTGATTTTACAAGTGTTACAAAATTAAAGCCCATCATTGCACAGCTGTTGCTAAGGTTCAATAAAAAGGTTGTTTTTGTCACGGTGCTTGTGTTTCAGTTCTTGGTTTAATATTCTTTGATGATTGCTATTCCTGGTTTTGGTTATCTTTCGTTAGTTATCTTAGTTCTTCTTCCCTTTATATGTTTCTTAGCCTGTTTTCTCATGTTTTCTCTGTGCCTGTCCTGGTCCAACATCTCATTCCCAAATCAGTCATGTTTCAGTGTGAAGCCCGAGTCTCTGTCTTTGCATATGTGTTGTATTTCCTGTTTTACTTTGATAGTCCATGTCCTATGTCAGTGTATCCTGCTCTGCTTCCTGTGTCTCTTTATGTCAGATTAGCTCCAGCTGTGCTTCCCTCCTGTTTTTCTCTATTAGTTGTCACATACTCCGCATTACCTGTGTGGTCCTCGCCTGTCATGTTTTGCCAGGTTAGATTATGTCATGTACTCCCAGTTTAGGTCATTTTTCCTAGTTTGAGTTTTTGTTTTATTTCTAGTGCTCATGTATTTTGTTTCTTAGTTTGCTTTTGCTAGCAAATAAAAGCTGCCGCCTCTAAGTTAAATACTCCGTCTCAGAGTCCTGAGTTTGGGTCAATCCACTGCCTGCCACACAGCAAACCTTGACATCTTTCAGGGGGCTAATAATATTTTTTGTATTTTCTAAGCTAATTTTATTATTGTGTGTTAATGGTCCAACAGGATTGTGTTAGGGCTTTCCCACGATGGTCATCATATACTTTAAATGGTGCAATAAATGGTATTTTAAAAAGCCCTTTAAGGGTTCTGCTGACATGCACAAGCGTCCCATACTGCAATCATCACTGCTCACACCTGGAAAAAGTTTGAAGTGGATTAAAAGGTAGCCTGTACACCAGAAAGACAGTAAACTAAATATTAGCTCATTACAGCTGCAGCACAGGGAACCACAGAGGGACTTGGCGTACTGAAGAACTTTGGAGGGAAAGTGACTTTTCATCACAACCCTGTCGCCTCTCACAACAACGCACTGAAATTTGTGAGACCAACAAGCTGACTTATCCAGTCATCTGCAGCAGTCTTGCCTCCTTAACAAGAGAATATTCTGTTTACTTACCATCATTAGCTTTGCCAGTATGTAGCGCCCATCACAACGCAGCTTAATAGACCTGGAAAAGGAGCCTTGTGAACAAGAATCTCTGCTTTGTCACGGGTGTTCACCACGTCCCACCAAATACAGCTGATAGACTTGGAGTTGATTGACTTGATTGATCTGTCTGCTCACAAAAGGTCAGAAAAGAAGCTTTAAAGATGTTTCATTATTGCAACTGTGTGGTGTAATGTTGCTTGTTCGAAGTGTCTGTTGTTTGACCTTTTGTGCCCTTTGTGATGCCTTTTTCTGCTGTACATGTACCTATTTTTATGCGATAGTATTTTCATAAACTTTACCATCAGCATCACCTTTGATTGTTGTACCTGGTGGCTGTTGAGATTGGCAGTGTGTTATATTTGAGATGTTGAGTGAACTTATTCTGTTCAAGTTGTTGAAGCTAGGGGAGGACTGTGGTTTCAACTCCCAACCAGTGCCTGTGTGTACAATGGCAGTGGGAAATATGTGGAAAAAGTGTCTTTTTGATAAAATGTGACCAGCTTTCAGAAAAAATGCAAAAACTTCCTTTACTAGTAGAAGCTAATGCCACAACGAACATTTGTTAGACTGCAAATGTTTGACCATTAAAACAAATGCACATTTCTATGTTTCAATGGTAAATGTTTTGCTTCTTGATTGATTGATTGATTGATTGATTGATTGATTGATTGATTGAACAGTGAGCTACATGTACTTCACACAGTTCTGGTACAGTTCAAGGTACGGCACAGTCCTAAAGACAATTATACATTCATATGTCTTGATGCATTCTCAATCATCCAGGAAAGTAAATCTCCAAAAGTTGATTCTGTTCATCTGGACGTAGCGTTTTGTGGGAGAAACGTTTCGTCACTCATCCAGTGACTTCTTCAGTCTCAGCTGACTGCAGGTTTCCCCAATCTTATAAACAGTACATTTGCATAATGACTGAAACCAGCCCATGAGTACCAGCCCATGAGTACCATTCAGAGAGTTGGGGGATGGCTGCAATCACAGCATGTATGAATATACATTCATACATTTATTCTGGAGTAAACGTAGTTGACGTTTCAAATTTAAAACTTTTATTTTGTACAAATTACATTGAGTCTAAATTTTATATCATTGTCAAGACAAATACTGTAACTCTCATTTGGTCATCAAGGCTATCTCTGTTATTCAATTCATGTCAAGTTGTAAATGTAGATTTTTAGTCTGATTTATTTATTTATTTTTAAACCATTGGTTGTGTTAAGTAGAAGATGTTAGGCATTGCTAGTAAGCTTTTCAACACGTTAACAGTCCAGCTCTTTTTCCCCCAACTTTCGTTTACTTTCAAATTACTGAGGACACAACTCTACACTGAGCTAAACCCCTTGTAAGTAGTAAACCCACTGTGGACTGTTACCATCATGACGTGGCAGACAGGATTTGGGCCCCAATGCAAGACGCAGGGGACAGGAAATAAACTCAAAAGGCAGCTCTATGCTAAACTCTAACAAAACACAAAACAAAGGCTGTCCAGGAACAAGGAATTCAACAACTAGGGAAATACAGAGCTGAGACACGCACAACCTCAAGGAATCAGCGATGACGCAATAAAGACCTGAGATAAGCTGAGGGAATAAATACACAAAGTGATGAGGGCAAACAGGAAGACAGTTGAACCTCACAGATGTAAAACTCGAAATAACGCACCAGAGACTAAAGACTAAAATAAAACAGGAAGTACCTGAACTTGGGAACAAAAACGTGGTTTTGAAAGGGCAGGAAAAACATCTTGGGGAATTTCAAATTGCAGAATCAGAATAAAATCACAAAGAGAAAATGAGCGAGAGCTCCAAACTCACAATAGCAAAGCAAACAAAGCAGAAAGATACAAAGAAAACTAAGAAACAGACTGAAGATATTTAGCAATAACAGAACTCAAGATGCAAAACACTGAGTAAAAGACCCCGAACCATAACACTGCAACTTTTGACTATATCGTCAGCTGTCCTCACAGTGCAGGAAACAAAAGTTAAGTATTAAACTTATAGCAGTGCTCAATCTCAATCAATGACAATGGTATTAAGTTAACAGTGGAGACTTTCATATTGTAAAAGTTGTTTGCTGCTTCTTTGATTTACAGTTTTCCGCTTAAATATGTCATTTTTTGAGAGGTGCAGCGAACAGTAAATGCTATTCTTTTTTTTATTTCTGCTTTTTAAGGCATTGCAGATGTTGTTATGCATCTGTGCATATTATTTACAGCTCATCCAATTCATGGTCACTGGAAGCTCGGAGATTTGAGAGGTGGGGCATAGACTGGACAGGTCGCACCAACCATTTCGTATTACCTGAGATTAACCTTTGCTATATGAAGCTACAATCTCTGCTGAATAGTTAACTTTTGCATGTTTAAAGCACTCCGCAGTCCAGATTCTGATGATGCATGGCACCAATTTCAAGTGTTTTCATGCAGACATGTAGACATATTCTTCTCCATATGTGGGCATAATTTTCTTAAATATTCCACAAACCAGCAAAAAGAAGATCTATTACTCTTTGTATGAGAAGATATGAGAGATTAAAATGGAAATGGGATAATGGGGAATATAGTCTTCCTTTCCCTAAGGACTGGAAATATGGAGCTTCTGTCATTCATATCATAGTTCTAATACTTGTAAGCTCATTTGCAAACTTTATGATGGATTTGCAGGTGTAATGTAAGTTTTTCTTATGTTATTCATTAGCGTGACACACAAAACAGTAGTAGGTCCATACCGCTCATATAAATCGGGGTAATACAACTCATATTATGCCATTTTTAATAGTTTTAATATATTAAGACTTGCTGGTTTTTACAAAGCCATCCATCAGTGCCTGCTAAATGAGAACAGAGTGCTTTTGTCTACTTCAAGTTTCCTGAGGTTTATCTACATTATTAATCACTAATATGTATGACTTGTTGATTTATTGGGAGAATAAATGAGGCATGAGCAGATGTTAGAAAATAGACGTGGCACACCTGACCACTTGGTGGGGTTGTTAGTCCAGCTATCTTGTGTCAGGTGAAAGGGCAATGTGGAGACTGTGGATATGCCTACAGACAGTTGTAGAGCACTTGTGAATATGTATAAATGTGTCATGTTTACAGAGTCACAGCTGTTGTTAAAGTGCAACAGTGAAAGCTTATGCAATCGTACAGTCCCTTTCCTCCAGGTGGAGTCTCTCACCCTGAGCCGAAAAAGGCAGAATTTCCTCGTTGAATTATTTCGTTATGGCAAATCCCCAGACATGCGCACCAAATGACACCAGTTCATGTATATTAGGGGTTTTGGATCAAAGAAGCAACTGCGACATCCTCCTAGGAATAATTATTTAACAGCGTCTGATACCATCTGTTTCTAAAAAAAACAAGGTGAGGACGTCCAAAAAGGCCACATGAATATATTTAATATCAGTCGTGAAGATTAGTAGTGATTAATGTGTGTTGACAGTAGATAATAATGTCAATATTTCTGTATTCATATTCAGATTTTGTACTGTCCCAGCCCTGGAAAAACAAAGTGACTAATCATAATAATGTCATCTGGAGACTTTAATAGATGCATTAGGATTGATATACCCCTGGGGTGAATAGGTTATTGCTCATAAAGCAAAATCACGAGCGCTGGCAATTAAATCAGATAGCATTACAGATTCATTTAAGAGACTTCTAGATAATGGAGACATACGGAAAATGGTCCAGTACGTCGTAATTGCAAAGAATGTAAAAGTTTGAGCAAGAATACTTTAAAGAGATTATGATAGTAGTGTTAGGTGTCTGGAACGGGGAGAACCGGAGCCTCGTTACTTCGGTGCCATTTCACCTGTTTTAATTACTTTCATTTTTTTCACAGAACCCGTGAGCGTGAGGAATTTGAGTTAAAACAAAGCAAAGTACACAGATCCACTGTGTAGGTGTTTTATTGTGTTTTTTCTCTAATAAAAAGGTCCATATTTTACTCTGAATTGTCTTTAGTCCATGACGGGTTTGGCTGTTTTATTTTTTATTTAAAGAAAAAAAAGGTTAAATATATTTCCATTTTTAAAAAACAATTTCCTAAGACACTTGGCACCTTGGTTTGTGGCAAACAGCAGTCAAATAGAAGTAAACTAACTATTTTCTGTGGCAAATTAATACACATCAGAGTATTACAGGCTGCAGAACAATGTGCATTGTTGGGGGAGCAAGCAGCAACCCCTGGAGATAAAAAATCAAGTCAGTGTGCAAGTGCTAAAAACTGCAGTTCTTTGAATTGCCCCTTGAGCCTGGCTCCAGCAGCAAATCAATCCTATAGGTTACATTACACAACTTTAGAGCAAAACAATCATGTTCACAGTCTAAAAGTTGTTTTTTAATGACTTTTCTATTTGTTTGTAAGTCACCTGTTTAAATAGTGTTGAGGCCTCAGTTTATTCACCCTGACAAAGATGGCTGTAGCAGGTAGTCATCAGAGCTTTTAGATTGTGCTTGTGACAACTGGTGCATCTTAAAATGTGGTTGTTTAATGCACTTATATTGTATTTATGAGCCACTCTTTCCTTTTCTGTTTTGGTATTTGTTTTGGTGTAATACATATTTGGACACTGGGGGGCAATCACCTCATTGCATTCGGGCCTTTATATTTTTTTCAATTACCACCAGATGGCGATACCTGTGGCTGCAAAACGACTATAGATTTTCTCATGTTTTATGATTCTGACATTGCTTAAGAGTTAAGAGTTGTAGATGTAAAAACCATCTTTGGTTACTAGCAGTTTGCCACTTGTCTGCAAACAGTTGCTAACTATTTGCTAAAAAAAAAGCGACACAAACTGGAAGTAGAAAATGTTCACCTTCAAATTAAAAGCTGTCCCTCAGTGTTGTAGCAAACATTATTTTGGAGAAGTTTTCTGTTTCCAGTTTGTGCCATACTTTTCACAGTTCCGCTGCTGCCTGGAGGTGTAAAAAAGTTGGCATGTTCCAGATAAGCTGTGGGCGAACACCGAAATCTGCTAGCGACCAAAGCAATCATCAAGAGGTTTTTTCCAACCAGAAAATGAATTCACATTTTCCCCTAGTGGACGGTGGTTGTAATGAGTCACACAGTAGGTCTGTGTCACTGAGGTTTTAGCAATCGACTTGCAGCAACTGCCACCGACCATAAGTAACCACTCACTAACCAGTCAGTAAATGCACATTTTTGTCTCCACGACAGGTGATTGCCAAATGGTCAAAGACGGGTCTTTAGGCCAGTGTGACTGGGTTTTTTGTTTTTTTTACTTGACCCCATATTAAAAGATAAAGATTTCTTTATTGTCACTATACTTAGGCATCGTAAAGTGAATTGTATCGTGTCGCATCGTATTATCTCCATGATTGTCACAAGTCCAAAACTGTCACAAGTCCAAAACTGTCACATGATTAAGAGTCTGAAAACATGTTCCCGCTGAGCTTATGAGCTCTTTCATTCACTTTGGGACATGTTCAATAAAAAAAAAAAGAAAGTCTGTTTTGTAAATGGTGGTCATACTTGTTTCAGAAAGAAAGATTATTCCCAGGTATGTTCACAGGTTTACAATCTGTGAATGTCTCGTGTTATTAGTATCATTACTATCTTAAAATAGTAACCTTCAATTCACTCATTACATCCCATTGTCATTACACCTGTATGAATACAGAGTAACAAAATACAGTTTGCATCTAATCAGAATTGCAAGAGTAGTAAGTGCAATAAGAGCAATTATATACAGATCAAGTAGCAAATATACAGGTGTACTACTGGCAAATGCACGTATATGCTGATATATACAGATAAGGGTAGTATAAATGGTGGAATAGTTATGAACAGAATTATGTACAGAGAGACCAAATATACAGATGAACTACAGTAAATGTACAGATGTACTGTTGTATACATTTGTACAGCATACAGATGTTTTATATTGCTATACAGACGGGCAGATATACAGATGTACTATGAACAAATATACAGATGTGCTAAATATAAACAGGTGTGCTACATATATGCAGATGTACCGGTGTGTGGTAAACAGATCTACAGAGTGCTATGAATATATTCACAGTAGTGGAAGCATAGCTCTCTGAACAGACTATAGTGAACAGTGTACGCAAAACGGGGACGGTTTTGCTCATCATAGGACTTCAGAGACCAGTAGGTTACATCACAGCAGCTACGCCCATTGTTTATACTATCTGTGGTGGACAGCCACTATATTGTGTACAGAGGCAGCTTGCTAACCAAGGTAGTGTCAGCAATCCACTTCTCATTCAAATCCACATCTGTCCCTAAAAAACTCCATAATGTCTTTCACAGTGCTGAACTTGAGGAAATCTATGAACCACTTACATTCAGGTTTGATTTAGGGAAAATATTCAAAATCACCTTCTACAACCAAATCACCTGGCATCTTGACACACTTCTCACAGTTATTCGTGCAGTTATTTTGAACATAAACCTTTACACTGACTTTGCAGCAAAAATAATGTTTTTAAAATCATTTTTCCCCTGAGAGGCATCTTTCTACATCGATCGCCGCTGCTGCTGAAGTTTTGCATAGATTTGAATTCAGGTCTTTTTGGGCATCATCTCTCTTCCTTATGATGTCTCTTATATCACTAACCACATTCTCTTTGGGGCAAAATAGATGTTAGAGTACAAACTAGACTTTAAACTGAAATATTTAACGTGTCAGGGCTTTTTAACAGGGACACACACACACACACACACACACACTCTAAAGGTAACTCTTGTGGTCCTGGGAGACGTTTCTCTATCTCACCTAGGAAAACTCTGTATTTTGCTTGGCAGAAGATAGCTGTTTTCACACTTAGTGTGACTGTGTTCATCTTAGAATGAGACAAAGGTGACAGTTTGCATTTAAATGTGTTTATCATTGGGGAGAGTAAATGTTAAAATACACTACTGGCATGTGTGTATGTATGCACTCCAGCTGCTGTTTCACGGCAGATTAAAGCCTCCTGTGGTCAATTTGCTATCCCTAATGTCAGGTCCCCCCCAAAGACTTGAATCACTTGTAGCCTAGCAACCGTGGCCACAGCTAAGGGATGCGCAGCCATGCATGCAAAATTCCACCTGCTTAGGTGTCTGTGCGCGCCTATATATTCTGTATGAGTGTACGCCTGTGTGCTTCCATCCTATGTTGTGTGAAGTGAACACTTAAGACCATTTTCAGATGACTAGCAAGAAGAACAGTTACACATGACCAAAAGCAGCCACCCCACCCCTTCACAGTTGTCTTTTAACGTTGGTTTTTTCCACGTAAACCTCAATATTCATTTCTACAGTTCATCCCTCCATCCCAAACTCTTTCCCATCGTGGAGGGCGGCTCTCCAGGGAAACCAGCCAGAGCTGCTAAGAGCCTGGGCTCGGTGCTTTGTGGTTGGGCAGCAGCAGATGCTCTCTGGCCTCTCTGGTTAGAATCTCCGTTTTCTGGGACCTACCCTGAGTAGCTTCAGGTATAAATGGTTGTAAATATTCTCCAGATAGCACAATCAACCAGGAATGAAAGAGTACAGGATTCAAAACCAGCTGATCACCCACTTAAAAATAAAGCAGATGGTATGCCTTATTTTGGGCAGGATTCGCTCAAACACTGGGCAGCTTGCTGCAGCTCTTTTATCATTAAGAAATACAGAGAAAGAAAAGAAAATTGTACATGTGTTAAATAATAAAGCAGCTCGTTTCCGTGTCTTCCTGAAACACGGACAAAACTCTGCAGCGTTCAGACAAAACAAACAAAGCACAGAAACAAGGACATGTGTAAGTGTTGTGTGTGGGATGATACACTTCAGTCAAGCTTGGATGGCAGCTGAATTGGTTATTTGTTGAGCTTTGAACACAAAATCTGGCTTATTTGTTGACCAGAACATTGAAGCGAAATAAAAAGCTTAATAGCTGAAATTTTTATGTAGGCAAAACACACACGGTGGGTTGTGTTTGGACAAGATATGAGAATTTTGCATTCATCTTAAAATAGTAACCTTCATCTGATTGGATGGATTGGACTAGGTTGGCCCACAAGCACTGACGGACTCGGCCTTCGGTTTCATTTCAGTTGCAAAACTGTTAACTTCTCTTGTAGGGCTACAGCTCTTTCTCCTCACATGCCTTTCACCTCTCCTCTACCTTTTTCTCAGCCATTAATAGCACAGTTTCCACTGGCACCCTCTTGGCCAACAGCACTGGAGGCCGATGTTGTTGACCTGGGCCCTGACTCATCCAGTATGGAAATCTCATTTTTTATGAGCCAAACTTGCCTTTTTGGTAATGTAGTGCTCTCCAGGATAACATTTTGCCACGATGACACACACAACTGATACTGTGCAAATGATGTCAGCTCCATAATCACAGCTGTCAATAAAAGGATTTTGTGGAGCCTTCATTTCAAAAACGTTTCTAGAGCAAAAAGGATCTTTTTGATTAATCACTTAACACACAATCTGAGACCAGGATAGCATTTGCAGGTGTGTATGACTGCGTGTGTTTGGCTGCGCTTATGTGAGAAGAAAACAGGGGGAAAAGAGAGAGAGAGGGAGCTGTAGGCAGAGCGACATGAGCCAGCATCAGCACTAGATTACATTAGCAAGGCATGAGGCAGCGAGAAGGTCAGCGAATCAGATACCGGTTCAATATAGCAGCATGCAGCTCTGAGGGCAGGAGCTGAGCTGGTCCGCTATCCAAGCGGATTGCTGAGGAAGCCTTGTCGTTGCAAATGCGTTTAAGAAATTTGACCATGTTGAGAGCGGACGGAAGAGCTGACTTCTGAAAATGGCAGCAAGTCCATGTCTATTTCTGAGGGCGTACAGGAACTTTGTTGCCAAATAGATGTATGAATTAAGAATACGGAGGAGCTGTTTCGGTGTTTTTGTTGTTTTACATAAAACAAATTACACCTGCATACCGTTAACTTTGTGCTTCCACCCATTTGCAAACATCTATACATGCTGTAGTGTTTTGCTGATCTTGTAAGATGCTTGTGGCCTTTGTAGAAAACCGATGAACGACTCAAATTTGATAGATTACATTATCAAAGTGAAGTGATGCCCACACTACATCCTGCACAATTTTTGGCTGCACTACAACTTGTAAAAATCAATTACAGCTACATCTAGCTACGAGCCGTGCTGTGAATGAATCTAGGTTTTGAGTGGCTATTAAGTCTCTCATAGATCATATTGACTTAGATATGGTCCCTCTAACTTTTAATGGCCAGCACTTACAGTAGATGGGTAGTTCAGCACTCTTAGCCCATTATACTGTTAGTGGACACACACTGCAATCAGGAGGGTCAAAGATTTTAGTGTGCTCCATCAGTGAAGTGCACCACTCGGTTGGATTCTAATTGACCTGCTGTAAAAGGAGTGGACGAGCTAGACCTCTCCCAGTGGAAAAGTAATAATCACTAATTGTCAAATCTGCCAGTAGGGGAAACCACATTACATCTATGATTACAGAAGTCCAGATCATTCACAGATAAATTCACAGAATCGCTCACATTTTATTCGCATAAAATAAAATAAGCGTAGATAAAAAAATATCTGATTAGGACTGCATAGCTTAAATAATTGAAAGATAAAATGGGGACTTTACATTTCTATTAGAGAGACTGTGTAAACAAAATAAGATTGTTCTGGGGGTGGGGGCATCCAACCACAACATCCAACGGCATTTTACAATGCACTGCTGCAAAATGTGCCAGTTAGCATTTGGAGGTGTACGAGTTCAAGAAAAAGAGCGAGGTGAAAATGCCTTCAAATGACCAACTGATCACGTTGACGATATAGAAGGGTTGTATTTGAGCAAATATACAGATGACAACTATTCCAATGCATCCATGCACACACGCTGATGAAAATTAAAGTATTGTTTATCTCACAAACAGTATGTCCAGTTATTTGCAGTGTTTGAAATCTGTTTCGTGATAACAAAGGACAACGCACAGACTGTGCAATCATAGTGAAATCTAATATGTGTGACATTTCAGAGGCAAGACTCAAGGATATTGTTCCTGAGATTATTGACTGTCGTGAAGAAAAAAACATTTCAGGAAATCACAACTATGTAAATGTTTAAAGTTTAAAAGCTCAGTTTTAGTGTTGGCCATTGAACCGTTAATCAATATATTTGTTTTTTTGCTAGCAAACAAAATCCCAATCTGTGAATCAAGCGCTGTGTCCTCAATCGATTCAGTTCAATCCAGAGGTGCTTCGTTGGCATGACAGTTTGCAAGCATCAAAATACAATTCGCGACAGAATGAGCTCAATAAGCAACTGTACGTCACGCATGTGTACAACAATCAAAGGACTCCCTTTGAGTAAGCATTTGGTGATAGTAGAAAGGAAAAACTCCCTTTTAACAGGATGAAGCCTCTGACTGAACCAGGCTCAGTTTGGGGTAAGAGGAATTATATCTCACCTGACAAACAGGTTACCGTGACTTTTTGTTTCTCTTGTTCGATTGGCTGTTTGTAGTTAATCAGGATGTGAACACTGGGTCCAAACTGGGATCCGTTTGCTCATGGCTCGTTACTTTGAAGCTGACGATTGGTCCTTATATTCCACTACAAGCAAGAGTGGCCTGCAGACTGGCTGTACCACATACTTTTGCCCCATTTGACAAGAGACACTCTGCAGGTAGAAGGGCCAAAGCTGCCAATGGACTGCCAACATACTACTATCATCAAAACTGAGAAAACTTTATTCCGCTTCACGTTGACAGTGTTTTGTCATCACCCGACTTTCTATGTCACCTCATCACTGCGCTTCCTGTGTGATGCAATTTAAGAGATATTCTGGCAATTCATACTTGGGCCATGCCAAAGTATATAAAAGTACTGTACAGGCGACTCCAGCAAAGCATTTTGCCATGATGACAAACACACACACAAGACTGAAATTGTGCAAATGATGTCAGCTACATGATCACAGCTGGCAATGAAAGGATTTGGTAGGGAGATGCTTTCTTGTCTTAATTTCTCAAATTAAGCTGGAGAAAAAAGGATCTTCTTGATTAATTGGTTAACACATAATCTGAGACCAAGATAGGAAACAAGATAACAATCTTGTCTGCTTTGGTTTCGTTGATTTGTGTTATAATTTGGTTTCTCCTGATTGGCGTTTGGAAACCAGTGTCGTTGTGAGGTGCCTGTGTGGAGGCACAAAAATCACCATCCCAGCACCAAATGACGCTGGGGACTCTTTTCTTGGCTCATCTCGGTTTTGGAGGGTTTTGGAATTGAGGCTGTTTTGGAGGCTGGATTTAAGGTTATTTAAAAATGGGGCGCTGTCTTTTGGATGCTGATTATCACTGGACATCTGCCTAATTCTGCTCCACAGGAATTTGTTGGTGTTTTCCTGGTTTATTTATATTGTGTCCTGTTGCTGCTTTGATAAAACATATGAAAATATCAATCAAATTTGCTCATTTCAATGTGCATATCCACTAAAATGCTGTGAGACAGTTGGCAGGTGTATATGAAGTTCTAATGTATGGTGTATTGTTTCATGTCTTAAGACAAAGTTTGGGTTTTCAGGAGTATTGCATTGTTTCGAGTGGAGAGTTGGCCTGGGTGTTTTCTGAGTAGATTGTGCCGTTATGGACTTTTGTTTAAAGATTTCCCTCAGTGCGCTTTTCATTTATGTTTTATCTCTTTCTTTTGGACACTTGTGGTAGTGTGTATTTAGTGTATGCAAGTCTTATATCCACTGTTATTCAGTACTGTTTTTAAATGCAAAATGTATTTTCCATCATTTTCATTTAGAGGTACATGCCCTGACCACTTTCTCTTTTATTTATTTAATTTTAATGTGTAATGAATCCTCTGTAGTGTTTTTTGTTTTGACGAGTCGTGTGTGATCGGAAAACATATTTGGTTTTGATGCAAATAAAACTGTTTTGAGGATAGGAGCCAGAAAAGTTCATCATTTTGTGGATGCGGTTTGAAAATTACATTTTGTGTTTACAGTTCTAAAAAAAAATAGCGAAAGGGTTCAAGAAGTGTGTCTTGGCTATTTTGGCAAAATTGTTGCAAGAATCCTCTCCTAGCAATTTTAGTTTAATTACCCAGAAAGTCACCGCATTAATGTGGAATTCACTGAGCTGTATTTACTGTTAGATGCCTTTTTATGGGCAAAATATTGCAGAATGATCATATCCTCATAATCTGATTCCATCAAAAGAGCATATTTGAGAGCATGTCTTTTGTAGATGGGAAACCCACATAAGCTATAAATCCTAACACCAAACTGACAAATGTTATGGATGCCTTCGGTGTGTCAACATTCGTAAGACATTCGCATCATACTCAACGTTGTCTTGAGCTTGAACCCGGCAGCCTGGAAATGTGCAAAGCAGGGCGTTGTATTCACAGCTTTGCAAAAGGTCTGTAGAGCAGAGCACTTGCACTTGGGATTCACAGGAAATACACTGGCTACAAGTTTTAACAACTTCATAGATGGTGCTTCAACAAGCTTTGTGAGTGTTTAAACAGTTAAAAAAAAAAAACCTGAATCACTGCTTAGGCTTCATAATATAAATGATATACTGTAACTTCCTTATGAAGAATAAATGCTTTATCATGCCTACGTAGATTGTAAAGAGTCTGAACATTTCAAATCTCTTAGGGAAGATAATACTCTTCAAACTACTGAGTGAGCACTCAAGTGCTACAGAATGGAGCGCTGTAACAGCTGCAGTTGGTTTTGTGTTTAGTCACAGTTTTTGTCTTTTAAGCAGAGGTGTGGGCCCAAATGACTGCAAGGAAAATGCACCTTATCCCAATTTTCTGCTTGTTTAGTATAGACTAAAGGATGATCACAGAAGGGGTACATGGCCACGTTGGTTGGGCTCAGATTATACTTTGGTAAAATAAAGAATAGTTGTTGGCTTTTTGGCATAAAACTCATTGAAAGATTTTGTCTACATTCAGATTTAAATACAAAGTTTTGCTGTGCTTTAGTACTGTTTTTCAACAGTATAATTATAATAATAATAATAATATTAATAATAATAATAATAACAACACAAAGATTACTTACAACCTCAAGGAGACTTTCCAACAGCAACACAAATATAAAAGTATACTTTGAATAAGCAACAGGTTCACATCCTGTTGCCATTAGATAATTTTAGATTAAATATGATCAAATTGAATTTGAAGCTACTTGATTTTTGTTATATCTTTACTTCTTTAAGCATGACCGTCACTTCAGGTCATGAAGAAATCATATAAAATCGCTAGAGAAATACAAGAGGGTGACAAGTTAAAGAAAAACCTGAATGTGTCATATTAAAATTTACATTTTGAGCCACCGCATGGTGCCAGAACAGCTTTAATGCATCTTGACACTGATTTCAAAAGTTTCTTTAACTATACTAATTAACAATCATAATTCATTGTTTTGTTTTGTTTTTCATTTTTTTATTGTGGTGATGTAGAGTGTTATCTAACATGAAGATGGCAGGAGTACTCTGAGGAGCTGATAAATTAAACAAATGAAAGAGAGAGGATGGATGGAGGAAAGGATCAGGAAGTAAGGGAAAGCTGTGAAGTGGAAAGGCGACTGGCTCAGATGACATACCTGTGGAGGCAGGGAGTTGTCTATGAGAGAGGACAATTGATTGTGCAACTAGATTGGAGGATGACACAATTCCTGAGGAATGCAAACGGTAGCTACTGGTTTTCAAGAACAAGGATGATGTGTAGAGCTGTAGCAGCTACAGAGGGATAAAGCTGATGAGTCATACCATGGAGATATGGGAAAGAGTCGGGGAAGCTTGAGGTGATGATATGGCCTCATGCTGAGGAAGAGTACTACAGATGTGATTGCTTTGACAGTTTTGGTGGAGAAGTATAGAGAAGGCCAGAAGGAACCCTGATCTGGTATTTCCTGAGTAACGCAGGAGTGGCAGAGAAGTATGCAAGTGTGGTGCAGGACATGTATGAGGACAGTGACACAGTGGTGAGGTGTGCAGTAGGAGTGACAGATGGGTTTAAGGCTCTGAGCCTTGTTTGCGATCGTCTCAAGCTACATTCACACTAATGCGTTTTTGTTTGAAAACGCATCGTTTTCTCTTCGTTTTGACCTCCCGTCCACACTGAGACGCCGTTTTCCCCCGAAGGAAAACGCAGCATTTTGAAACGTTATCAAAAATGAATACATTTGAAGGCGGTGCGTTTGTGTCACAGTGTGGACAGCAAAAACGGAGACTTTCGAAAACGATGACGCGTGTTAGTCATGTGATGCAGTCATGTGACCAATTAAACAAAGATAGCCGAGGGCATAATACAGCAGTTGTTTTGTTTGCTGTCAATTTTGACAGCCTATTAAAGATTAATATCAGTTTGTACATGCTCCAGATAGCTTTTCTTCAAATTCTTTAATTCTCACTCGCTTTTGCAACTTTGTACTTTTGTGTTACTCGTAGCAACAACTCCACCTCATTGTTAGTCCATTTAAAAAACTCTGTGCTTTTCCTCGACCTTTTGCCGCCATGTTTCAAAGAACTGGAGAGTAAATAAACGGCAGACAGAAATGAGGCAGGCTGAATCTTCTTGCGCTTCACGCATGCGCAGTACTGGAACGTAAGCGTTTTGGCCGTTTCAATGTGGACGCACAATTCTGTGAAAATGACTGAAAACGCTAGTGTGGACGCGGAGCGTTTTCAGACGAAAACGCCATTTTCAAATCTATTCAGGCTAGTGTGGACGTAGCCTCAGAGTCTCTGAACAGAGCCTGGAGACGTGGAGGCATGCTCTGGAGAGAAGAGGATTGAAAGCACAGTAGATACAGTAGGTGAAGGTGGGTAACTTCAAATACCTGCAAAGCAACAGACAGAGCGCAAGACAGGTGAAGAAGAAAGTGCAGGCAGGCTGGAAACGAGTGCCAGAGGTGATTTGCAACAGGCTGTGCAGTTTGGAGACAAAGTTAGAGAGCCAAGGTTGTGATGTTTGGACATGTGCAGAGGAGAGATAGTGGATATACTGGACAAAACACATTGAATACAGAGCTGCCAGCTAGGCGAAAAAAAGACCACGGAGAAGATTCATGGATGTAGTGGGGGAGGACATGCAGAGTGTTGTGGTGACCCCTAAAGAGAGCAGCCAAAAGGAGAAGAAGACGATAAATGTGTTACCCCAGACGCAAGTCCAAAGATCTTCAGTTAGGTTTACATCTAGTAAATATGAAAGGCATAACATATGGTGGTGGCACTGACCTCTCTTATTTGAATAGAAAGACAATCTAAAAACACTTGCAGTCACCGTTCCCTCTAGGAGAACAAGTGAGCCAAAGCTATATACAGTAGGTGTGTGTGTGTGTGTGTGTGTGTATTAGAATCCAAAGTGCTGACTTCAGAATGATAATTATAGCATAAAGTTTAGCATGTTAAGTAATCCGTTAGCTCCTCTGAAAAAATTGTCAGAAATTGTCAGTCTGAACTACTGAACAAGCAGCTACTTGGATCTGAGATGAAAGTCATATTTTCTCCACGAAGGGAAAGGGTCTTAACAGTTTTCAAGGCAAGCATCTCTGTAATTGTTAAGTTTGTGTGCGCGTGTGTGTGTGTGTGTCCCTGCTGATAGGAGCATGTGGCAGACGTTGTCATTGTTTGTGTGTGAATGTGTATTTGGCGTGCTGGGCCATCGTTGGAAAGCAGAGCGAGAATCCTAGAAGCTGTTGGAAGGAGATGATTGGCTTCAGAACGTGGTGGGCCCTTTGTGACAGATGGTTGGGTGCTGGGCTCGCAGAGCCGAAATCCCACTCACACATATGTGGACTAGCACAAGCCTACACACACACACACACACATATTCAGGACAGCGTTTAAAATGCCCACACATACATGTTTGCATGTGAAGCTCTGCGAAAAAGGTGTGTGGTCTTTATGTATGTACATCTGCCGTAATAAGAACACTGAAACCAACCTGGAACATTTCATATGCATAAAAGGTCTAAAAAAAATGCATATTCATAGAGCGATGTTACTCAACAGAGAGGGAAATGAGTAGACACACAGCCTGACAGTAAGACAGATGCACAGACAAACATTCAGGCAGACGGGCATGAATTTGGGAAATGGCATGAAAACAATATGTGCTCCAACCAGTGCCAGTGTTTTGGTTTTGCTGGGGGTTTGCAGCCTTGGGTTGAACACAATAAAGCTTTGCTGTGTGTCTCTCTGAACAAACAGGAGGGGATCTGGTGCCTGCTGCTTCTGCTAGCCAATACTGCTCTCACTGTCACCGCCACCGTCATCACAGCCATCAGCGTCGTAGCAACAAATAACACCACTCTGCTTGCCATAGGAGTGCACACCATTACTAATGCCAAAATCAAGCATCCAGGCAGCGCTTGTGAAACAGTCAGAAAGAGAAAAAAGGGAACTACAGGTATGTTTGGTCATGGGCAGTGCATAATGTACTGTACATAGAACCTGAGGCAGGGATACTGAGGAGGAGCAGCTCAATTAGGAACAAAAACACAAATAGTGTATGCAAGCTCTATGAATTTTTTATATCAAGATGTGAGCAGTTTGGCTCAGATCCTTGAGTGAAATATTTCTTACTAGAAGACCAAACTATAACCATAGACAAAAAAGAAGAATTCATTCAGATGCATTACTAATAATAACTAAAAACAAAAGGCACATGATCCAGATGGTACACCTCACCTCTCATCATCAGCCTATATATAGGTTGTTGAGGTGGGTGGAAGTTCAGTATGTAACCCTCTGAGTTGTGTTAAATTAACTATTTCTTTGAAAATGAAAAAATATACCTTAAACATGCACTTGGAAAAATGTCATCTGATTCATGTCATAAATCATGACACACTGCTTTCCTCTATAAGCTGCCTTTATAAGTGAAAAGTATCGCTATCTGCATTGGCAATACTGAGCCGGTATTTGCTTGTTATTGGAGCTATACCAAAACTTGATGGGCTCTTAATTCACACATGCCAATAAACCTACAAACCAACTTGAACATCTGAGGATTATGTAACACTCGCTGACCTAT
>NW_024582403.1:1678377-1748997 GCF_018398535.1 Haplochromis burtoni | reverse complement strand
AGTATACTTTGAATAAGCAACAGGTTCACATCCTGTTGCCATTAGATAATTTTAGATTAAATATGATCAAATTGAATTTGAAGCTACTTGATTTTTGTTATATCTTTACTTCTTTAAGCATGACCGTCACTTCAGGTCATGAAGAAATCATATAAAATCGCTAGAGAAATACAAGAGGGTGACAAGTTAAAGAAAAACCTGAATGTGTCATATTAAAATTTAAATTTTGAGCCACCGCATGGTGCCAGAACAGCTTTAATGCATCTTGACACTGATTTCAAAAGTTTCTTTAACTATACTAATTAACAATCATAATTCATTGTTTTGTTTTGTTTTTCATTTTTTTATTGTGGTGATGTAGAGTGTTATCTAACATGAAGATGGCAGGAGTACTCTGAGGAGCTGATAAATGAAACAAATGAAAGAGAGAGGATGGATGGAGGAAAGGATCAGGAAGTAAGGGAAAGCTGTGAAGTGGAAAGGCGACTGGCTCAGATGACATACCTGTGGAGGCAGGGAGTTGTCTATGAGAGAGGACAATTGATTGTGCAACTAGATTGGAGGATGACACAATTCCTGAGGAATGCAAACGGTAGCTACTGGTTTTCAAGAACAAGGATGATGTGTAGAGCTGTAGCAGCTACAGAGGGATAAAGCTGATGAGTCATACCATGGAGATATGGGAAAGAGTCGGGGAAGCTTGAGGTGATGATATGGCCTCATGCTGAGGAAGAGTACTACAGATGTGATGTTTGCTTTGACAGTTTTGGTGGAGAAGTATAGAGAAGGCCAGAAGGAACCCTGATCTGGTATTTCCTGAGGAACGCAGGAGTGGCAGAGAAGTATGCAAGTGTGGTGCAGGACATGTATGAGGACAGTGACACAGTGGTGAGGTGTGCAGTAGGAGTGACAGATGGGTTTAAGGCTCTGAGCCTTGTTTGCGATCGTCTCAAGCTACATTCACACTAATGCGTTTTTGTTTGAAAACGCATCGTTTTCTCTCCGTTTTGACCTCCCGTCCACACTGAGACGCCGTTTTCCCCCGAAGGAAAACGCAGCATTTTGGAAACGTTATCAAAAATGAATACATTTGAAGGCGGTGCGTTTGTGTCACAGTGTGGACAGCAAAAACGGAGACTTTCGAAAACGATGACGCGTGTTAGTCATGTGATGCAGTCATGTGACCAATTAAACAAAGATAGCCGAGGGCATAATACAGCAGTTGTGTTCTTTGCTGTCAATTTTGACAGGCCTATTAAAGATTAATATCAGTTTGTACATGCTCCAGATAGCTTTTCTTCAAATTCTTTAATTCTCACTCGCTTTTGCAACTTTGTACTTTTGTGTTACTCGTAGCAACAACTCCACCTCATTGTTAGTCCATTTAAAAAACTCTGTGCTTTTCCTCGACCTTTTGCCGCCATGTTTCAAAGAACTGGAGAGTAAATAAACGGCAGACAGAAATGAGGCAGGCTGAATCTTCTTGCGCTTCACGCATGCGCAGTACTGGAACGTAAGCGTTTTGGCCGTTTCAATGTGGACGCACAATTCTGTGAAAATGACTGAAAACGCTAGTGTGGACGCGGAGCGTTTTCAGACGAAAACGCCATTTTCAAATCTATTCAGGCTAGTGTGGACGTAGCCTCAGAGTCTCTGAACAGAGCCTGGAGACGTGGAGGCATGCTCTGGAGAGAAGAGGATTGAAAGCACAGTAGATACAGTAGGTGAAGGTGGGTAACTTCAAATACCTGCAAAGCAACAGACAGAGCGCAAGACAGGTGAAGAAGAAAGTGCAGGCAGGCTGGAAACGAGTGCCAGAGGTGATTTGCAACAGGCTGTGCAGTTTGGAGACAAAGTTAGAGAGCCAAGGTTGTGATGTTTGGACATGTGCAGAGGAGAGATAGTGGATATACTGGACAAAACACATTGAATACAGAGCTGCCAGCTAGGCGAAAAAAAGACCACGGAGAAGATTCATGGATGTAGTGGGGGAGGACATGCAGAGTGTTGTGGTGACCCCTAAAGAGAGCAGCCAAAAGGAGAAGAAGACGATAAATGTGTTACCCCAGACGCAAGTCCAAAGATCTTCAGTTAGGTTTACATCTAGTAAATATGAAAGGCATAACATATGGTGGTGGCACTGACCTCTCTTATTTGAATAGAAAGACAATCTAAAAACACTTGCAGTCACCGTTCCCTCTAGGAGAACAAGTGAGCCAAAGCTATATACAGTAGGTGTGTGTGTGTGTGTGTGTGTGTATTAGAATCCAAAGTGCTGACTTCAGAATGATAATTATAGCATAAAGTTTAGCATGTTAAGTAATCCGTTAGCTCCTCTGAAAAAATTGTCAGAAATTGTCAGTCTGAACTACTGAACAAGCAGCTACTTGGATCTGAGATGAAAGTCATATTTTCTCCACGAAGGGAAAGGGTCTTAACAGTTTTCAAGGCAAGCATCTCTGTAATTGTTAAGTTTGTGTGCGCGTGTGTGTGTGTGTGTCCCTGCTGATAGGAGCATGTGGCAGACGTTGTCATTGTTTGTGTGTGAATGTGTATTTGGCGTGCTGGGCCATCGTTGGAAAGCAGAGCGAGAATCCTAGAAGCTGTTGGAAGGAGATGATTGGCTTCAGAACGTGGTGGGCCCTTTGTGACAGATGGTTGGGTGCTGGGCTCGCAGAGCCGAAATCACCCACTCACACATATGTGGACTAGCACAAGCCTACACACACACACACACACACATATTCAGGACAGCGTTTAAAATGCCCACACATACATGTTTGCATGTGAAGCTCTGCGAAAAAGGTGTGTGGTCTTTATGTATGTACATCTGCCGTAATAAGAACACTGAAACCAACCTGGAACATTTCATATGCATAAAAGGTCTAAAAAAAATGCATATTCATAGAGCGATGTTACTCAACAGAGAGGGAAATGAGTAGACACACAGCCTGACAGTAAGACAGATGCACAGACAAACATTCAGGCAGACGGGCATGAATTTGGGAAATGGCATGAAAACAATATGTGCTCCAACCAGTGCCAGTGTTTTGGTTTTGCTGGGGGTTTGCAGCCTTGGGTTGAACACAATAAAGCTTTGCTGTGTGTCTCTCTGAACAAACAGGAGGGGATCTGGTGCCTGCTGCTTCTGCTAGCCAATACTGCTCTCACTGTCACCGCCACCGTCATCACAGCCATCAGCGTCGTAGCAACAAATAACACCACTCTGCTTGCCATAGGAGTGCACACCATTACTAATGCCAAAATCAAGCATCCAGGCAGCGCTTGTGAAACAGTCAGAAAGAGAAAAAAGGGAACTACAGGTATGTTTGGTCATGGGCAGTGCATAATGTACTGTACATAGAACCTGAGGCAGGGATACTGAGGAGGAGCAGCTCAATTAGGAACAAAAACACAAATAGTGTATGCAAGCTCTATGAATTTTTTATATCAAGATGTGAGCAGTTTGGCTCAGATCCTTGAGTGAAATATTTCTTACTAGAAGACCAAACTATAACCATAGACAAAAAAGAAGAATTCATTCAGATGCATTACTAATAATAACTAAAAACAAAAGGCACATGATCCAGATGGTACACCTCACCTCTCATCATCAGCCTACATATAGGTTGTTGAGGTGGGTGGAAGTTCAGTATGTAACCCTCTGAGTTGTGTTAAATTAACTATTTCTTTGAAAATGAAAAAATATACCTTAAACATGCACTTGGAAAAATGTCATCTGATTCATGTCATAAATCATGACACACTGCTTTCCTCTATAAGCTGCCTTTATAAGTGAAAAGTATCGCTATCTGCATTGGCAATACTGAGCCGGTATTTGCTTGTTATTGGAGCTATACCAAAACTTGATGGGCTCTTAATTCACACATGCCAATAAACCTACAAACCAACTTGAACATCTGAGGATTATGTAACACTCGCTGACCTATCACTGGCTCATTTACATGGCTAAACTGCTCAAGACAAATACTCTTGACAAATTATTCCTACAAAACGGAAAAACCCTCTGCTTGTTTTAGCCCAGTAAAGTCAAACCAGCACTATAACAATCAGGACACACTGGACAGACCCAGTCCATATATTTGACCTGTGTGGAGGCTCAGAACCCGTTCATAGATAGAGCCTGCTCAGTCCTCTGCGTATGATTTATTTAGCACAGATTAAAAGGTTTACAGTTTTCCCGCTGTCTTGGTTGATTACAATGGTCCAACTTTCAAAGTTGGAAATCAGACTTGAGGGGGCTTTCAATTTGAAAATAATATTCAAGCCTGTAAAATAATAAAAGCGACTCTAACAACATATGACTCTGTATTTGCTTTAACCCACTCAACTGCTTTGATGTTGACTGCATCATAATGCTAGCATAAACAAACAAACCCAGGATAGCAGGTGAAGCGACGTTACCTTAGCGATGGCAAATCATAGCAAATAAGCACCTGCAGAAAAACAGTTTAATGTAGTGTGTAAAGTGGTGAGTATGAAAGTGGTCCTCACCCACATTGTCGCAGGTACATCTAATTACAATTGTGATTCTATTAAATGAATGTGTTGCAGTCATGGTAGTGTAGCACTTTTTCCTGTTTATTGTTTTTAATTTTTACAAGTAAAAGTTGGATTTATTCTGAAATAAACAAACAAGCACCTTTTAAAAAACAAACAAAACGGATCTGCTTAGCTCCTTAAATACAACAATTACAACAATAACGTACAATCAGCCCTCCGTCATCAGGACCTTTAAAGAAAAATTGGCAGCAAGTTAATTAATAGAGGTGTCATCTTTTTTTCGCTAATCCACTTCAATAAGATGTTCTTCTTTGAAGGATAAGTGAAATAGTGGAATGGAGTAAATCCAATAGGGGGCCCCTAAAATAAGGTTTATTTTAGGGTATAGTTTCCATTTCTGATAATATATAAGAGCAGCATCTTTGCAGTTTACGATGTGACCAAAGATAATAATTTAAGGTAAGTCAGTCTAGACATTTTAAAAAAGCACACATTTACAAAATGCTTTGTATTGGAGATAAAAAGGGGGTTGGGTCTGTGTCCCAGCATTTTGAGTTCATTTTGTGATTTCTTATATTATATTGAATGTATGCTTAGTTCTTGTGTTGCCGTTATTAGTTAGGGTTTGGTTGAGTTTCATTCTGGTTTTGTTTCCTCTATAATTCCTGATTCATTCCTCATTCATTAGTAGTTTCTTGTCTTCTGTGTCAATATGTCATCATGTGTTCCTTGTCCGCATGCGTCATGTTGTAAAGTTTGTGTGCCGTATCGAAGTCTCTCGTTGTTTCCTGTTTTATTTTGAAAGTCTGGTGTTTCCATCTTCGGTGTGCGTAGTTTTACTCTTCCCCTGTGGTGTCATTATATTGATTTGTCAGTTGTTTCCACATGTGTTTCCACTTCCCCTGATCACCTCCTGTGTGTGTTTAGTCTGTGTGTCATTCGGTCCTTGTCAGATCGTCCGCTATCCTGCCATGTTCCCAGGTCATTGTGTATTCATGCCAAGTAGCCACATTTAAGGGTTTTTCATGTTTAGGGTTTGTCATGTTTTCTTTCTAGTTTTCTGAGTTTGGGTTATTGTTTAACTTTGCCTTTGACTTTTTTCTGTAATGTTTTACCAGCCTTAATAAACGTCTCATCTTCTATTAAGTTTGAGTTTTGTTTTAGAGTGTCTGCGCTTAGGTCCACCTCCTCTCCCCACACAGTCAGCCAGACTGTGACATCTTGGCATGAAAAATATCCCAAACTGAAGGAAGATATTTAAAACAAATTCAGAGAGCTGATCCACTGCAGAGGGCTGTTTAACAGTGTAGAAGCTACATCATCAAGTGCTGCTGCCTCTGAGTTTAAAACAAATTGACCTAAGGTCAACAAGTATCCTGGAAAACTTTCAGTGTTTTACGGTTATGTGTATATAACTATAGAGACATTAAATGGCTTTGAAATAGATTTCAGCCAGAAAGTAAAAAATTAAACAAGGAATAAAGTCTCTGATGATGCTCATTACAGAAAGCCAGAGAGTTGGTCTCAGAGATGGTTTTACTATCTGCACTCTGAGGTCAAAGCCCTGTTGGAAGGATGTCTGCTGATCTTTGAAAGCGCTTGCTGTTATACAGCTGATTAGTCAGATGGCTGGTATCTCAAAAAAACGGTGGAAGAGGAAATTTGCTGTTGCAAAGTAGTAGAATATAAATACATTAGGAGACATGCACAAACCACATGTACAATGGATGCACAGATTCCTATGAGTCTCCCAGATTTCTTGGAAATGAAAATGAGCATTGATGGCATCAGTTTAGTTTCCAAGTATCATGCCATAAACCTTATCTTGGTGGAAAATTTTGTACAAATGTACTACATCTAATAGAAAAGTATTTGTTTGTTTGTTTTTTAATAGAAACTAAAAACTCTCATATCTTGACCTAAATGCAACCGAAGAGAGCCCAACAGTGTCTTGATTATAAACCTTATTTCCTTTTCCTGTGACAGCTAATAAGAAAAACGTTAAATCCAAGCTGATAAACCATATGCCGATGACAAGAAAAGTACAAAAACCAGGATAACAGAAAAGAACTGGGCAACAAAGGCAAGAAACACCTTCAACACACACGAGGGAAAACAGATAAAGTGAGCGAGGGAAAAAAAGGCTTTTTTTCTTATTTCTAAAATTTGTGTCTCCTCAACTCCTCCATCTTCTGTCCTCAGACAAACGAGAGAGGTGAGGACTACGGGATGAGTTAAAATCAAGGATGCACAGGTGTATCCTCTGTGCATGGATACACAAAGAATACACTTTTTTTTTTTACCTCCGGCATATAACAGAGGCATGGCAGGCAGCTGGAAAACAGGAGGACTCTTTAAACAACTATTTGTTTTAATTTTTTAAAGATGGTGAAACTTTCAAACCTTCTGCCTTTCACTGTCGTTGTGTACGTGATTTAAAGAAGGTCACGCTGGACTATGCTGTAAATTTAATTAAAAGCATCCATAAATTAAAAAAAGTGTCATGGGCGCTGCTGCACCTGAGATCGTGAAATACGACCGGAGCTGGGCTATAACCCAAAGAATTACGAGGCATTTTTGTCAAACATCATATTTAATTGAACTAAATTTAAAATGAGTCTGCAAAGTAAGGATGCCTCATTTTGTTAAATGCCTGCTTCCTCAACTCCTCTGTCCTCACACAGGACGACAGGAGTTAGGGAGAAGAGAAACAGAGGGATGATTGGACAGGTTTGAACAATGAAGGTAGAGCTTGCTTTTAATAAATGTACCTAAAAACTGACAGAGTACTTTTAAACATCACAGTTCCTTGTCACATCGATCAGTTACACAACTAAAAGCTTACAATGTAGATGATTACACTGGCGCTAGTTCAGTGGGCCTGTACATTATGGGAACGTCAGCCGCAAAAATAACACATTTAGCATTAATTAGGACGCTAATTGGGCCAAAGAAGAACTTCAGCCAAAGACTGCATAGGGACAGCAGCTTGGGCTTATAAAATCCACATGAATCATAGTATCAATTGCACCTTGTTGTTGTTCTTATTGCACTTTAGCTCTTGATGCCTCTTCTGTCTACTTTACAGTCAGTAAGCCTATTATCAAGTGTCATTTTAGCCCGTTTGCTAATCACCATCTCTGCGAAGACAATACGGCTCCCGTTGCCACGGAAAAGTGGCCAGTGTGTCATCGTCTAATCTTTGCATCCACTGCCATTGCTGACATTATCACAGCCATCACCGTTACAGCAAAAACAACACTTCATTTGCCAGAACAATAAAAAAAAAAAAACCACCATGCAAATAGTACCTTCATTTTTGCACTCTTGCCAGCAGTCACAATCATCATTACTGATCTGGAACTGACGGGGTTTTTTGGGGGGGGGGGTTTCCTCCATAACAATCGAAGCCATAAAAGCTGCTTTTCGTTGTCATTGCGAAAGCTTTTTAAAAGGGTGGTGGGATTTTCAACTCCACACAAGCTTTGGCCAAGGTCAAGCATCTACTGCAGCAGCGGTCTGCAGTGAGCTCCCGATGTCTAGTTGCTGACAGAGAGAGAGAACACGAGCGAGAAAGAGTCGAGGATGTCATTGGTGCTTCCACTATCTGTCCTGGCAGTTTTCTTTATTGGGAAACCACACTGTGACTGGAGAATGCCCTCATGATGACAAGAATCTTCCCAGATGAAGTGCCCTTGAGAAAGACATTGAATCCCCACCGGCTCCAGGCAGCAGGAGTGCCGTTCTGCAACTGTGAGCCTGTTTCCTGAGTTCCCTTTGAGAGCTGAGCAAGTGAAAGGGAGATTTTTCTTTCTTCTTGCCAGGTGTTTTCATGTAAATAAAACAAGTATTTTTGAAAAGCTCAAATATCAAATACTTAAAAAAGCCTATAGCTTTATATGCAAAAAGAAATACTGTGTGTGAAGTGTGTTCCCTTTTACTGCAGCATGCATGCAGGTTAAAACAAACACGGGGCAGAGATGGTTCTGTGCACTGACTGCTAAGTCATTTGTAATCTTGTACTTGTGCAGATCAGATTCTGTGCACCCTGTTCGTTTATCATTTAAATAGTTATATCTGTGTCCTTGTATTAAATGAACATTATGGAATAGTCATCATTATTAGGGTCACTTTGTGACAGGCTTGGTACATCAAACCAAAACTGAGACAGACTCAGATGTTCCCATGGGACTGCGTACATTATTTACACACCATCTGCTGGTCCAGTCATCAGCAGATGAAGTCCTGTCCTGTTTGTCTCTGTTGTATAATATACAAAACAGCTTAGTTAATTTTAAATTACAGTTTTTTTGCATGCAAATGAGCAGACTAAGATATTTAAATCTTCATCTGCTTTGATGAACTCTTCAGGTAACCTGTCTGGTTCACCATGTAACTGGATGAAAAACTGATACTGTTATATACCCCTCAAAAATTCGGATCCATCATAAGATAAAATGTGTTTGAATTAATTGCTGGTACTTGTTGCAGCTGTCAGCTAGCTGTTGCTTTTAAAATAAGCCCTTCCTAGATGGCTGCTTAGCTCTTTGTAACTCATTTATCTTCAGAGGGCACTGTAAACGGAGCAGAGGTCAGTATATGCTTAATGTATACAATAATGCTGCATTAGTCAGCACAGTCAGTTCATCTTTAATGCTGTAGGATAAATGCTATCTTTAGTTCTGTGTCATGAAAACACATTTACAGTTTCTGTAGTTTTCTATAGCTAAGGTGGTGAAGACACATTGCATATAATGAGTTACAGTAATTGTTTTCTCACATTGTTGTGTAGGGATTTTGGCCCACTCTTGTTTATGACGTTTCAGTTCACCGAGGTTTGTAGCCATTCATTTATACACGGCTTTCTTAGGGTCTGGCTACAGCATTTCATTGAGATACTGTATGGAACTGTTATTGTCATTGTCCTGTTACGTGACCAAATTTCATCCAAGCTGTCAGAAAGATCACCTTGACTATAAAATACTTTGGTAAACTGAGGAGTTTGATGACTGCATGATGCCGAGGTTCTCTCAAATCATCACCTTTCCACCACCATGCTTGATATGGTATGTGTTGCTTTTGATGCTGTGCATCATGGACATTAAAGTCTTGGGTTTGTTCAAATGCAACTTTGAAACATGGCAGTACCGTTTTCAAGCAAACAGCACTTGCTCAGTTATACTTGTACCAGATACCCACACCTGAAGGTTCAGACCAAAACTGCCAAAACTTCTGCTTTATAGAGGTGCTCCCACTCACTGATGATCAAATGTCTATCAGAGATCAATGTGCATTTGTTTACCAGCACTTGGCTTCACATGTCTTTAAATGTGCATTACATATATTATTCTGTTTCAAACCTACGCCCAATTTTGAATCACCAGTTAACTTAATCTGCATGTCTTTGGGCTGAGCACCCAGAGAAGACCAACACAGCCACGGGACACCTTCGGAGAAATGTGTACATGCAAATAGCTAAGACAGATTTTTTTTTTTTGACCTGATCTACTTAGATAATTCATCAGCTTTTCACAGATCTCTGTGGTGGCCCTGAGAGGCCAAACGGACTGCAACTTAAGAAAACACCAGCAATAAGAAAAACGCTGCAAAAGCACACAAAACACAACGGAAATAGGAAAAACAGAAATAGAAAAAAACAGATTTCCGAAAGCACAAGGGAAGTGTTTCTGGGGGAACAATAACCCGACAGACCAGTTGCAGGAACTAAAATATGCTAAGAATTGTGCTGGGATCTATCGGTTTTGTGAGGAAAGAAAAGATGAGAGGCAAGTTAACCTAACTATTAGCCTTAAAATCAGTCATCAGTATTATATGAATCATGATAAAACACACCTAGCATGTTTTGGGTTCCTGCAACTGGTCCGTCGGGTTATTGTTTCCCCAGAAACACTTCCCTTGTGCTTTTGGAAGTCTGTTTTCGTTTTTCCTATTTCCGTTGTTTTTTGTGTGCTTTTGCAGTGTTTTTCTTATTGCTGGTGTTTTCTTAAGTTGCAGTCCGTTTGGCCTATCAGGGCCACCGTAGATCTCCTATAACACTTCAGAACATTTTAAAATGATTTACAGTGAAAGAATATTACCAACAACATGTTTTTGTTTCCAAGATGCTGAAATTCAGTTTAGCTTTCATTTGTCTTTATAGCAGGATAGAAAACAGCACGGGGGCCTTCTATACGATGACACAGTCGCTCTAACTTAGCTTAAAGTTTAGCAATCCCTCTGCTGAAGGCTTCAACAGCACTCACGCTGAGAACATGGAGAGGAAGGAGTTGCTCTGCTTCAGAGCAGCTACAAGATGAGCAGAAGACAGCTGCATTAAGAAAACATTAAATAAACATCTCTCGGCACATTTGCCATCAGAAATTGGGCTCTGTTTATAAGATTTGTGTCGCAGCGCATTCCCTGCGTTGCATATTGCTCCACTATAGCATTGCATTGGTGAGCTTTACATTGCTGTGATGCCACGACACACTGTTCATCATAACCTTGTAGCAGATTGTGTGCAGAAGAAAAATGCTGCCTCTGAGCAAGAACGGTATGATCCCATGGTGCTCTGGAAATATTACACTGAAATTAAGAGACTTCACAGGAGAGCATATTGCAAGTAAAGCCCTCAGGGGCTGAAACTTCCTGAATAAGATCAAGTGCTTTATTAGACCCTGTGATTGTCACTTGCTTTCCAAGGAAGTACGGCACTGACAGTTCCACTTTTCACACATTTCATTTTAAAAAGTATTATATATGGAGCGATACAAATCTACCAGTGAATCTTTTTACCATTCAAACACAGCCTTAAGTAGAAACCGCTTAAGTGGGCGACAAAATATTTGACGTTAGAAGAAGGACAGTCTGTGGGTTTGTTTTCAGCAAGTGCTGCCCAGAAAGTTCACTCACCTTCACTGAAACAGCAGGCTCTTGCTCGTTGTCACCTCTGTTAATTAATTTTCTCGTTACTCATCGGGGCAGAATTTTTCCAAGATAGTTTGTTAGTTAATGATGATAATAAAAAGTGCCACTCAAACGACAGCAGAGACGAGTAGGAAGTAAGGAAGAGGTGTCGAGGCGAGCTGTGAAATCGGCTCATTTACACCAACAGACAAGAAAAGCCATTCAGAGAAATTACGGCTAGAGCTATTTCTAATTTCACTTAATGGCATACAGATTTCTTGAGATGCTGATATCCAGGAGGGAGCCTTGCAAAAAAAACAAAAAATCATTATCAGGAACATAAAAAGGTGTGACATATCACACAACAACTATGAAAACTACAGCTGAAGTTTTTAAAAAATAGCATCCTATAGTGACTGATGGCAAGAATGCATTTTCAAAGCTAGGCATCATTACGGGGATTGTCATAACACTGTCGCGGCTCCATTTTCAGGCACAGAGGAAGTGGCACTTTAAGGAAGGTGTTAAGAATGGTGGGGGTGGGGTAAAAGTGAAAAAGGAGGTAAAAGATGCCTGCAATCTAGGTGTCTAAACTGCTGGCAGGAAAAATGCCTCTTAAAGTGCAGCAATCAGTCGTCAGAAGACTTAACACGATGCTCTTCGTTGCAGAAGATGTTTTCAAAACTAACTTAACACACGATGAGGATTGCGTGCTTCAAAGTAACAGGCTAACTTTATGATTAAACGGACAGTCCAATCAGTCTGATCAGTGCGTTAATGCCAAGGCACAAAGCGAAGTGGGCCACAATCATCCGAGTGCGGCTCAGTTAATAAATACCATATACCGAAACGGCGCTCTCTTTTGATTAAGCTGCGTGAAATCTCCAAAGTGGACGAAGAGGTGACGAGAGGTATCCCATTAATGTCAGAGTGACTTCCAAGGAGGGCTGGAGGGCAACAACGGCTCCCCCAGGACAAAAAATTAGACTACGGAAGATTTGTCAAAGACAAGTAGCTCTTTATGAAATAATATGCTTCCGACTGCGAGGCTCATGCTCGTCATTTGGCAGAACTGCCTTCTACATCACAGCACTGCAGGATGCTGACATTCACACCATGGAGTGAGTGTGATCAGCTCTCACCCAGGAAGATGAAAAGTGGTTTATATAGAAACTGAGAGGCAGTATCATATGGTTGCACCTGGTGACAGAAGATGGTGAGAACTGAGCCATGTTAAACCCAGCAGCTCTCTTTAACGAGAGCACTTTCACTTCCTTTGCAATTTAAACATCTTGTTTGCATCAGATATTCTCAGTCATGCTGATTTCTGTTTTATCCACATCTGAGTAACGCAGCTGACTCCTCCGCCGAAACGGCACCGAAGCTGAAATCATCAACAGTTGTTTATCGAGCTGGCTATGCTTTTAAACTCCGAACAAGTCAGGTCAGGGGGAACTTAAGAGCAAACGCTGACTCATGCTGTCCCCATCTACTTTGGCCTTGATGACAGTGGAGGATCATTAAGTTGCTAACAGCAGGAGAGGGAAGACAAGCGTGGCTGAACACATCGCCGTCTAACAGCCATCATCTCCTCTGCCAGTGCTGTAAAGCTCTTTGGTGTGATTTTGATTATAAACCTGTAATGTTGGGTTGATCTACTGGGCATTAAAGCTAAACACAGACACAAAGTTTTGTTTCAAGGTTATTTCAATATCCACTTCCGTTGCTTCTCCGGTTCTGTTGATTTTATGTATTGGACTAAAATTGTGAAATACTTCAGTTGAGGTTCCCAGTTAATTACAGGGACAAATCGTCCTTTCCTTTAGTTTGACTCTTGAAGATACCCTATGCCCTATGGCCCTTAAAGCCATTATTTTTAAGACCCACCTCCCCGTACTCCTGTTCCCAAATTATCTTCTGGCATTAATGAACCAAATTATGACTACTGACAGATCAGGTGAATAACTTTGATTAGCTCGTAACATCAGTGCATGTTGGGGTCGTTGGGATAAGTTACGTTAGAGAGTAACAGAAAGTTCTTATAGTGAACCCTGATGTTGATGAACCTGCATGTTGCATTTAATAATTAATTATTCTATCTTTCCAAAAATTTCAATCTGATATTTCTCACCCAAAAAATTGACATTACAAAAAAAAAAAAAAATCCAAGTTACAGTTTTTCTTGATTGCTTTCACCTGCCTAAAGAAACTGAAACCCACTCAGTTTTCATCATGACTATCTCAGCAGAGCAGAAGATACCGCTTGGAAATGTGTTAACCCTTTCTCATTGGATTGACACATTTTCCACACCCTTTAGCAAAACAGTTAACAAAAATGTCATTCAAGCAGTCCAAACCCCATTGTTTTAGCTATGGTGACCAAACAGAAATCACCTATTCCTAACTATTAGAAACTACCTAGATCAGTATGAAATCAATGCGCAGCTGTTTGACACTCCTTCACACGAATCTTCACTGAGCAATCAGTCTGCAGGCCTTCAAAGGTGCCACATCTGTATTGTTCTTTACCAGTATGTAAAGCATGGCATATTAAAGTGAGTCTCAAAAGTGGCAATTTCTCCTTCTGTAATAGATTTTATTTTGGTTTACATGTATTTTCTGTAATATTTCCAGTATTTCAGTTTTCAGTCACAGTCATGCTGTGATGCAGCAGTCAACTTAATCAAGAAAAACTGTAAAATCTTCTAAATGACTCACAAGGCTTATCTCGTACTTTCTAGCTTGAGTGCTGGTCATGGATTTTGCATTATTTAAAATTGATTTTATTTTGTTCATTTCACCTCTCAAATGTTTTTAATCCCAGTTCGAACCATGTAAAGCACTTAAAACTTTAAAGCATCTCCATCCGGTAAGAGATTGCTCGAGGTCTCTGTGTTTTATTACTACATTTTCTTTTTAAATTACACAGTATGCTGACTATGTGAGGAGGAGCACAGTGCCACAAAGGCACTCTAGTGGAGATACAGGGGGCAGTATAATCTCACTGATGTGGCTACACCTCATTCCTCCCTCTTGTCCTATAGCTGCACCTTACAGGCCTGACTGAGATCAGCACTGCGTTTTATGTGTGCAGTGTTACTACTTCATAGTTGTGACTGTCCCTGAGTAGCTGAAAGGTCACAGTGAACGCAGATTAAATCTGTGATTTACTGTTGCCGGTCTGTTGTGTGGTAAAACTAATTTTAGCTCTTCGAATCATGTTAGAGGGGATAAAAGAAGAATAAAACACCAGGGCTTCAACTAATGTTTCTGATAATTTTAAGAGCGGTCTTATAAGTAATTACTTGATCATGATGCATGATCAATCATCCAGGTAAGGAAATCCCAGAAAAATTATTCTGTTCATCTCAATGTAGCGTTTTCAGTGGGAGAAACCTTTCGTCACACATCCAACTGACATCAGCTGACTGCAGGTTTCTCCAACCTTATAAACAGTACATTTGCACAATAAGTGAAACTAGCACCACTGATGAACAATGGGATGGGAGATCAGTTTCCTGATCATTAATATGCAAATTGTCAAATCAAAGACCATTGATCAATGGCCATGAGTACCATTCACAGAGTTGGGGAATGTCTGCAATCACAGCATTAAGATGTAAGATGGTGAAAGATGTACCCTTAGGCCCCCTCCTCAATTCAGAGATGGTCTTTCGCTTTTCACATAAATGACCTCCTTGACTCCACGCTCAAACCAGCGTTCCTCCCTGTCCAGGATGTGTACATCCTCATCATTGAAAGAGTGTCCACTGGCCTATAGGTGTAAATAGACTGCAGAGTCCTGGCCTGACGAGGTAGCTCTTCTGTGTTGTGCCATCCGCTTCACCAGAGGTTGTTTGGTTTCCCCGATGTATAAATCCTGGCAATCCTCCTGGCACTTAACAGCGTAAACTATGTTACTCTGTGTCGCGGGACCCGATCCTTGGGATGGACCATTTTTTGGTGCAGGGTGTTTTGGGGTTTAAAAGCCACAGAGACGTGGCGTTTAGAAAAAATGCGTCTCTCCCGGATCGCCTGGAGCTTTCTTTAGGCGCCTTCCCAGCTTTGACAAATGTCCAGCTGGGATAACCACATTTACTCAAGAGCCTTCTTGATGTGACGTTCTTCTGCTTACCTGGCCGCTGTGTCTGTGGGGATAGTGTTCGCTCTATGTTATAGAGTCCTGATGACATTCAGTTTATGCTTCAGTGGATGATGAGAGTCAAACCTTAAATTCTGATCCGTATGTGTAGGTTTCCAGTACACATCAGCTGTTAGATGTCCCCCATTACTGATGGAAATCTCACAGTCTAAGAAGGCTAGCTTGACACTTTTCATATCCTCCCTGGTGAATTTGATGTGTTGGCCCATCGAGTTAATGTGATCAGTGAATTGTGGTACATCCTGAGATTTCACTTTCACCCAGGTGTCATCTGCAAACCTGAACCAATGACTTAGTGGTATTCCAGGGTAGGATAGAAAAGCCCTCTATTCCACTTCTTCCATGTACAAGTTTGGGGAACCCGTGGCACACCCGTGTTTCTGCTTGTAGCGATGTAGTTCATCTGCGTCCATCATGACATCTCTCACCTTCTCAACAAAATCCAAAGTGTTCTGGATGTCGTGTTCAGAGTTGCCTACCAATGGGGTTGAGGATTGAAGCCTGAAACTTTGAGATGTTATGGGTGACTGAGTTGATCATACAGACATTTGGTCTTAAACGTTGGCCGTGTTTATATCTTTGGTAAACCATATAGACTTGGTGTAGATTCCCCTGGGTGTATAGCCTGTGGTATGAAGTCTGGTCAGTATTGTCCTGTTCTAACTGCTTCAGACAATCTATCACCCTCTTCCCTCTTCCTGTTACCACTTCTGTTTCAGGGGCTCATAAGTATTGGGTTTGGAATTGCTGTTTCTGTGATCAGTTACACTACTAGGATTTGTCTCAGTTGTCATAGATCAGTGGTTGTTGATCAATGATATGACAATTTACATATTAATGATCAAGAAACTGACCTCACGTTGTTTGCCAGTGGTGCTAGTTTCAGTCATTGTGTAAAGGTGCTGTTTATAAGGCTGGAGAAACCTGCAGTCAGCAGAGACTAATGAGTGATGAAACATTTCTCCCACTGAACATGCTACGTCCACATGGACAGAAACAATCTTTCTGGGAGTTACTTATTCAGTTAAAGAAAATGCAAATGGCCTCAAGTTTCCCTGAACCCAAGATAAAAATTAGTTTTCAAGGATAAAGAGCTGTTCAAAGCAGCAAATTGGTACATTTAAAAACTTCACTGTCAGGCTAAGCAATGCAAAGTAGATTTTGCCAAAAGACTTTAAATGTTTGAATAAGAACACTGACTATTAAAATGCATAATAAATGTAGCTCTAACCACAAAAACAAAGGTTGATAAACAGATACAAACAATTGAAACGAGTAAATTATTTTTACATTTAAGATGATATAGGATGATGAACTTTATACACTGTGACAGATGGAGGAGGCCTAGTAAAAAGAGCAACAAAGGACTTTCACGCAGAAGACTGGGGTTTGAGTCCTGCATGAAAGCTAGAGTTGATTTGACCTAGCTCACTTATTCGTTTTTAACGATTATTTCTAGTTTTTAGTCACAGACGACACTTGGACATCTCATCCTCAAGTTAGACCCTTTCACAGTGTTAATCACAAAAAGATTTCCTACCTTGAAGGGATGTGAGGAAAAATGAAACATCAGAGCTCTTAACACCTCATTTTATTGTCCCAACATTCAAAAGTACAAATAATTCAAACACAACAGTTTTATGAAAAAGAAAAAACAAACATTTACAGCAAGATTTTTATTTTGTTTCCAGTTTCAGAAATGACCTAAACTAGCAAGGATAACATGAAGTCATTCATCGCAGTAATTGGATTAATAATAAGAATAAGAATACTAAGAATAATAGCAATAATAATCATAATAATCATCATTGATAATTGTTAAGTAATAACATAAGCAGGAGAGAGTAGAGAGAGCCGCGGTCATGGGGCCCCGTGAACATTTTTTCGTCTTTTTTGTCTTTAAAGATTTCATTTATAGATTTTTCAGATAGTAAACAAACACGTCTCAGGAGGAAAATGAAAACTGACAAGAAGAGCCTAGTTCCTCTGTTCACCTTCCCTCCTCCACTACTGGCTGCGTTGTTCCTACTGGCAGGCTGCCACTATAAGGCGCTACAGGGGATGGTGTGAGCCATAGGGGTTGGGCATAGAGCGAGGTGACGCAGCCCCATGTTTCAAACACCCTGACATGCACACACATTCGCACACACATTCTGAGCTGTCTCAGTCACTTGCACGCGCAGGTGCACTCAGGGACACACACATCTGTATATATGTGCCAAGAAATTAATTAAAAAAACTAAAAAAACAAAGAGGAAAGCACAGACACTGAACATATGTATATACTGTACATACACACATGGATGTACTCCACACTAACAAACGCATGTGGACAAACACACAACACGCACACAGTTACTTAAAGGAACATGCATACAAACATGCACAAATGCGCGCGCGCACACACACACACACACACACACGTGCACACAGGGTTTAGGCGGAACACAGGCACGCATCGTAAGAGTTCAAAAGTCATACAGTGTAGGAAATAAGTTCACACATCAGAACATTCTACTGGGGTCGTTGCATAATTCAAGCTCCCGACTGCAGCGGGGAGCATGAAGGGGTCTGGTTGGTTGGTTGGTTTGTTGCTGTCATGACATTTTCGAACATTAAGCAACAGGATGGCAAAGATGACGGTTGGATAATGGTAATGATATTAAATGACCCAGCTTGTCAGATGAGTGAGGTGTGAGAGAGGAGGATGTACTATGCGAGCATGCGTCTGAGTGTTTCAAATGCTCTCCGCACACCTCCTTCATGTTTTCAAGTCTTAACAACAAACAAAAAAAATCCAATTTCTTATATTTATACTTCTGGAACCATTCCCCCTACCTTTCACCTTTCAAAATATATAATATATATCATATTAGAGTATATAAAATATAGAATCGGTACAATCCCTTTTTATACCTCCAGAGTACTTCTTATGTATAGCAACAACTGCTGGAAAGAACAGTTGGTGTGCAATGGTAACAATTTCTCAAAGATTTGTTGGTACGTCATTTGAAAACATGATGAACATTCTTAAAAATAAGTTCTGACTCTTTGACCGATTTAGTCCAGTGCAATGAATGACCCTCGAACAACAATTTTTAATGTCTGTCTGCCCGAGCCTCCGAGAGCTGAATGTCATACAAAATGCTAACCGAAACGGAAAACTATGCTTTCAGACCCACATTTTTGCATAAGGTTTCATCACAAAGCGGTAGTAAGTGGAGGGAGGGTGTGGACGGAGTGGCTTATTAGAACTACACAAACTTATCACAGGTTATATTGAACCAGAACGACTGTTTATAACATTCTATTAAGACTAAACTTTATTGAAAAAGATCTAAAGATTTCATTTTAACAAGACAAGAAAAAAGCAATAGCAAATTGAACTATTAACTAGGTTATGCATAGCGAGTAACTGTTTCTAGTAATAAGGGAAGAGCGTCCCCCGACCCTCCAGACATTTTTTTCAGTTTTCTTGACTTTTAGATTTTTTTTATATTGTAATTTTGATATATTGGTACAAAGCACAAACGTACTAAAAGTTCTCTCAGTGCAGTGGACTACTGGAAGAGCCTCTCCACTAGTCGCTTTGTTCCCTTTTGCTCAGAAACGCCCCCCTCCCTGTACCAGAATCACGCAAATACACAGACAATGAAACAAACAAATAAATACATAAATACACAGATAAATTAATGAATCATAAATATAGAATAAATACAAATAAATAGAAAAATAAATAGTTTCAAAAATAGATAAGGAAACAAACCGTTAAACCAACACGTTTATACTCTAAGCTTTTGTTCGGTTTCTTTTGCCGCGGTAGTTAACTAAAAGTTAATCCAATTTTTTTTCTCCACAAGCAACATGACAACAATTGAACAGTTTCCTCACAAGTTTTTCTAAGTAACTGAACCACCACTTCATAATAAATTGTCATATGAAAAAGACAAGCTCAAACGAACAAAAGAACAGTGACAACTCAGATAGTACAGTAGATATTGTAAAACAAATGTAGACTATATATATATTTATATATATCATCTATTTGTACACAGCAAATAAAGACACAGTTGTCATAGATCCTTTTTAAGGAAACAAATATCTAGACTAACGGAACTAGCTAATCATCATTAAGTTTTGACAAACGTTTCACGCTCAGCAAGTAACCTAAAAGTCAGCAAACCAACAAAAAAAAACCCCCAAAAACAAATAAAAAATTTGTTCAGTGATTCTTACAAGGCCCGATTTAGTCAAATCTGATTATTCAGTAAAGAAATAGTCTCACCAGATTTCTGGGCCAACATTAAACAAATATTAAACAAAGAACAGCAGCTCAATTCAATGCCAACATCAAAGTAGTTTTTTTTCTTTAAACAACACATAGAACAACAAACTTGGATATTTAAGATATGTGAATAATGTAGTATAGCACCTACTGTTGATCGCTAAAAGGAAGTTCTTCTCAAATGTAAGAGCGAAGAAAATGATATAGATAATGTATAGTATGCTTCTAAATGGATAGATGTGTATATATCTATTTACTGAGATCCCATATCGACTGATGACAAAAACAGGAAAACAAGCGGACAAAGGGTCTTCTTGCTTTGGGCTCTGGACTGTGAGGATGGTTAGGCCTCGGAAAGACCCCTCTCCCTTCCCTTTTGGGTATCGCTGAATAATTATGCACTAGTACATGTGTGAAAAATTACCAAAATCACCTGCCTCAGATTGCATCCTTTGTTCACAAAACCTTCCATCTACAAAATCGCTACCAACTTGGATTCCCCAAAAAACAACCTCCGATCCTATAAAGTACCACGGCAGAACGACAAGACAAGGTGGTGCCCCCTCCCACCCGCCCCGGCCCCCCCTAGTTAGCCAGTCAAAATATTTTTCTCTTTTTTTCAAATCCAGATTCTTGTAAAAATTCTTCAATAATTATTATTTTAATTATCATTTATAAAAATAGATCTTTCTATTTATTTTTATCTTTTTCTAAACGTGTTTTTTTTTTCCAAGCAAAGAGATCTTCTCTTTGGCAACAGTGTTATTTTTTTTCTTAAATTACTGAACGTGTCATCAGCAAAGCTAACCCATCCCCTCCCTTGCCCCATCTCCCTGAACCCCAAGTGAGGAAAGACATTATGTTTTGTTTGCGATACAAAACAAAAACAATGTTAGAAATTCATTTTTTTTCTACATCAGAGTTACCGGGATCCCGTGGAATCCCGTTTGTAATCGGTAAGGGGACGCTTTGAAATACACGCTAAAAATGAATGAATGGTTCACCAATTTAAAAAAGAGCCGCCTCCCGTTTACTAGACGGGGAGGTATATAATACTACCGACAGTGGATCCGGATTTACAAAAGAAAAACAAATCCTGAATCAAGACAGAGAAAAGGCTCCAATCGAAAGAGGACGTTCTCTTCTCTGAAATAAGGGGATACAGGGATTTGCTACTGTTTTACACAGAAGAGAAAAAACATTATAACAACCACAAGAAACGGAAAGAATATACAACAAAGAGAAGCCTGCATTATCGCAGGAGCTTCCCAAAACTCGTGAACGTTTTCATCATTTCATTTTTGTAATACTTAGGCAACGTTGGCTTATAGGTCCAAAGTTATAATATAAGCCATTTCTAGTTCAATTTGCTTGATGGTTTGTTGGTTGCTTTATGTTCCGGTTGGAGTTTGCTGTGTTGGATGGCTGTAGTAGGGTGGTAGTGGTAGTGACTGAAGGGGCTAAGGGATGGGTGGAGGTGGGGGTAGGGGGGGTTGGGGGCAATTTTGGAGCAGACAAAGTCGTGGGGCAACTGCTTCTACCTGGTAAAGTTCAGGACTTGTGTGTCTTGTTAGTCTTGAAGGAGACTTGCAAGACGCGGTCGCCCAACCTGTAGCCGTTGAGACTGGCGATGGCCATTGCCGCCTCGTCGTAATTTGTCATGGTGACGAAGCCGAAGCCTTTGCACTTGTTGGTGTTGAAGTCACGGATCACCTTGACGTTGTTGACTGCGCCGAACGGCCCAAACAGCTGCCAGAGCACGCTTTCGTCTGAATCTGGGGACAGGTTGTACACAAAGATGCACCAACCGGTGCCCGTGTGCCCGGGGATGTTCATGCCAACCAGGCTGGTCATGCTGTCAATAGTGATAGGTGAAAACCTGAGAGGAGAGGCACAGTTGGGAGGAAGAAGAGAAAACGGCAAGCGTTAACTGGGCAAGTTGAGGCACACAGAGAAACAGCGTCTGCATCTGCTGTACATGAAATCGCCCTAACCAGTGAAAAACAAAAAGGTCCTGCCATGATCCTCGCCTGAATCGCACGCTACTCTCTACAGCCAAATAGTCTGGTCAAGCCACTGATCTCAAAGCCAAACCACACCATATCAGATAAACATGCAAGTACTCCGTACGAACGTATGTGCAAATATGTCAGGGCAGTCTGCATTCGTTTGCTAAGCTGCCACTAAATCCTCCAAGAACTCTTTGGCTCTGAAAAGTCTCCTGTCTGGAATGATGACGGTGCTGTGTGCTCTACGCTGTATTTCTGCTGAAGGAGATGCAGATGAAGGTTTTCTCTTTGTGCCCCTGAGTGGCTCCTTTAGGTGTTAAATTGCAGGAAGTCGCTGAATTAAACTGTTGCTAGAAATTCATGAAAGATCATGCACCAGCCTGCTAAATCTGTTCTCATTCGCCTCATAATCTTCTCCTTTTTCTTGTGATGCAAGAGATTTGAATCCTCAGTTGACTTCACTTAATTGCCTTTCCGCTCAAAGGAAAGGGAGAGGAGAAAAAAATACCCCCACCTTTAAATAAAAGGTAAATGAGATAAAAAGGTTCATTTCTTATGCCACCTCTCTTCAAGAAACGACTATAGGCATTATTGGGAGTGCTTTAATTGAGATTTCCGCTTTGCTGCAGCTGTCTCAGAGATGGCTGCTTTCTTAAGGAAAAGGAGGGAGGGAAGAGGGAGCAAACTAAATGGAAAATGGAAGCACTTTACAGCCCAGTGGCATTAAGGTACAAAGTGTATTCCTCCCCCTTCTCCCCTCCTGCAGAGCGTTCTGATCTGTTCTACTCCAGAGCTCGTGGCACTGATCGATAGCGTTGCTTGCTGCTCGGGGCCCAGAGCCTCCTGTTTCCAGTGACTATATGTGGTCAATCACTACGACCTTCCTGCATGACTTTGGTCATACAGAGTTTGCTTGCAGTTGTTTCGGATGCTAATACTTGCCTCAGGTTAGCAAGATCATCAACTGTAAGGAGCTCTTTGCAGCAATTACACTTTTGTGATTTAGATCAAATTAGTGTGTATAATTAAGATGACATGGACTCAAAGTTATAAATCTGCAATATTTTGATCTATTTTTTTTTTTTTAAATTACCTACCACCACAAGACTCTTGCAACAAGAAACTAGGTTATAATAGACACCAAATCATGTGGCCTCCCTTTCTTGTTGAGAGGATCCTTTAGGATGAATCTTAAAAGGCCTCACTGTCTGACATGCTCAGCCACACTCAGGCCTCTTTTATGTTTAAAAAAACTTCATGCCAATTGTAAATTTAAGCTGGACAACGTCAGGTTTCTGGCTAAATGAAGGCTAGCTTACACTGGATTTGTGAAGGTGGAAATGAGTGTGCCTGTATGTATGTGTGCGTATGGGTATGCAAGCATACCCACTAGAGTGGGACCGAGCACTAACCAGTGTTACAGACCAGACCACGGGTTGCATAGCAACTGTGTAGCTGACCAGATATCTATTCTGTCCTTTCTAAAGCTAAACCATTTCCAGCTCTTAACACTTTCCTTCTCTTTCCTTTCAAATAATAGCCCCAGATCACTGAAAAACACTTGCAACTTGATGACATGCTTTGCAATCAGGACCGCTAAATCAGACACCTATTTTCACCTTTTAATAAAATGATGTAAAGACTCGGGTTGAGGGTAAAGTGCTTACCGGAGAGCGTTAAACCTTTGAATGTCATATTGCATCACTATGAGAGTTATTCTGCAAAAACATGATCTTGTTTGACAAAATTACAGGTTTTTAGAGGAACTTGCAAAGAGAAAATATCTCTCGAGCTAAACCTTGGGTTCTGTTTGAGTTTCTAAGCTGACTGACTGATGATGCCCCCTGTGCTTGCAACATGCAAGGTGCCACCGTCAGCACATGGAACATCTATCACCACAGTGGCTGCTGCTCTGGGTTATGTAACACCTATGCTGGTGAGAAAGCAAAATGAAACATGGAGGCGAAGGAAAGGAGTTTGAGCAGAGCAGTGCCGAGCAAAGCTGGAACTGTCTGCAGTGAAACAGCATTTCCTGTTTCCAGCAGGGATCCAGGTTCATCTAGCCTTATCAGAAGTCCTAGCTAAACTTTTCTTGAATTCTATTAGCACTAATTTTCATTTTGTCATAGGTTGTATCTGACTGACAAAATGTTTGATTCTAACATACATTCACAGTGACAAATTTTAAATTTGACCCTAAAGGGAGACCAAGCTCTAGATTTATGGCGACAAGGCAGGAGAACCTGAATCCAGTAGAAATAAAACCAACACACCTAGAAATGAGAAGTTTTACACCAGAGAACAAAATCTGTTGAAACAACCCAAAACAATCCAAACAACACCAGCACTTTCATAATCAAAACAAAGCAAATTCATCACCACTGAAAACAAGGCTGATTGGGTTTTTTTTTTTTTTTACACTTTGAGTGGTTGGGAAGGTTTTAAAGCCAACTGAAGCTGACGGGGGAAAAAACATACAAACAAATCAAAGAACCAAGAATGCAGTTGACCTTGAACGAATTTGCAAATGCAAAGTGATTGCAAAAATGCAAGGAAAAAAATAATAAAAAATAAATAATAAAAACAAACAGGAAAAAAGGATATTGAAAAATCACTGAGTCAACATGGACATCTGGCATTGGGTGAAGTTTTTAATTACCTCTTTACGCCATAGGCCATATTAAGCAAATTGTCCAGCCTGTAAAGAGAAGGAGGGTTCTGGGGTTAATGGTGGGCAGATGGTCGACTCACTCAATGGAACTAATGTTAAGTCCCTGCAGGAACTGCATGGCCCTCCTCACTCAAGAACAAACAAACCCATCTATAGTTGGTCCATTACACTGAGGAGCCCCACCAGAAAATGCTATCATCAGTTAATCAGTGAATCTACAGTACAATCAGTATGCTCTGCACTCGCTCAGTCGGCCACTGAGCTTCTTCGTAGGCCTCATCGTAGCCCTGCAATCGGGCACGTTAATATTACTGTAGGTGCGACCATTTAATTCTTACACAGCAGTTGACTGGTCACAGTTCAGGATTACAGTTGCACACATAACACTAAGGGCAGGCAGTGTGTTAGCACAGCATTGCTCTAGGCCATACTAGTATGATAGCCTAGCCACAATGCTACGCAATTGCAAATCGTAATCTTGCATGTGGGTATCCATACAATTTATGACACCACATCGATGGTTTATTACGATGGAGGTAAATGAGAATTTATTTTCAGGTTCTACGCTCCTGAATTTGTGTTAACTCGATTAAGAGAACACTTGAGATGGCAGGAAATGATCAAGAGTTCTGTCAGTGTAATGGTTTGGCATTTGAACGATGGTGAGCGAGAGAGGTGACGATGATTAGTCGTGTTTCTATGCGATGGGAAAACACAAAAGCACAACTGAATGTTAAACTAGGCGTGAAATCGTGAATGCTGTCTTTGTGGCTGGGGTCAACCTGTTAAGTGCTAACAGGTCGGGTGGAATGGCAGCGTGTTAGTCAGAGGGTGTGCTCTGTCTAAAAGGGTTAGGTTTGGGGAGATGTTCTGCTTTCGTAATAATTTCAGCCTGCGAGCTACAGCCATTGCAGTCATCTGGGGTGAACTACTATTTGTGTGTTGTTTAAGAACCAGGCAGGCTTTGTGTGTCTGTGTGTGTCTGTCTGGGAGCTGGGCTTTGGAAACCTGTGGGCTGTATGAAACGTTGGCCCTCTTGGATGGATGCAGCCTGCTTAGTGACTCAATGACCTTCATTCCTCACTTGGGTCTGGCCTGTCTCATGTCTTATTAACTCCTCTGGCCTAATGGACAGGGGCAACGGCTTATTGAGCAACAGCTGGCCAGCGACGCCTCGTTCCTCTTGAAAACACTACAAACTCTCTGACTTTGACTCGACTGTCAGGGTTGTTTCTCCTTTTCTCTTGCTTCCTTGCAAAAACAGGAACTCACACAGGCACACAATCTTCTATGCGGTGCACATTTTAAAGAATGTTAAATTTCAATAATCTATATTTCAAGGCAACGTTATCACTGCCTTGAAATATAGCCTATATCACACACACACATCCTGATTATTTAAGCAGTTGTGCAGCCTTGTAGTAAATATCTTGCATATTAATAATAATAATCACAGTACTATTTGTATTAATCAGGTTAAATGAAATTTACTCTGCCTGTTAGAGATAACAGATTAGTAATCTTCTAATCAGGGACAATTTAACACCAGGATGCCAGGTAATTGTAGCTAATTCTCTTATAAATGAAAAACACTGCAACATTGTACTAACCTGTGTTCAAAAATATTAATTTCACAAATTAATTTCAAGACATAATCTTCTGAGGGAACTGCTCAATTTTGTAAATAAATTGATAATGTGGTGACCTACATTGAAACCCCTCATTGGAGGTAAATTACATAACCTTTTGACAGTTTACATAAACCTTCTGGGTAAATGATAGACCTGCTTATTGCTTGGCTTCATGGTGTGTCTGCACTGTAGCACTGTTCTCACTTAAAATTACCAAGCAGTACAAAAGCAGCCCTAAAACAAAGAACAAAAGTGGAGAAAAGGATATACGGAATCATTAAAACAGTAATTAGCTCATTACGTGGGGAGGGAACGAGCAGCCTGCTTTGTGGGTAAATGAGTCAATTGGAGAGGATGCTCAGAGGAGAGGCGCTCCAGGCTCGGGAGCATGAAGACATCTGCTGGCCGATGGGCCGTTGGGCCACAACAAAACAACCTGCTGCTAACACACTCTCTCGCTCTCCTTTCTCTCAAACATGTACGAATCCACACTGATGCAAGCTCGCCACGCAAACACTCTGCCAGCTTTTCACGCTGCCTCTCCAAGCTGGATGCAAACAATAGGGCTTTTGTGCTGTCTGTCAATGCATGTTAATGGTGGAATGGGCGTTTTTGTGTTTTCCTTTTTAAAACAAAAATCTGTTCAATTAAAATTGGCTCCTGCCCTGGATATAATAAGGCTAATTTGCTAATTAGTACCATTAGTTAACGACAGAGGATCGGAAGCAAGCGGGGATCTAGGGCTTCGCGTATTGTGCTTGAGTCGATTATGTTTGCCGTCTTGGAGAGGGACCGTACGAGCACATTATACATTAGCTTGCGTTACGGCAGGCCCACATGATTTACTCACACAGGACAGATGTAATTATCGCTGCAGCAGGATTGTACTGTGCCAAGACGATTTATTAAAAACTTGGGTCTCCTAAACAACATTCTTACTATCTAAAACAACTTTAGCATCTATGGTGGATTTTCTTTCCAGTACTCGTTGCTAGGTGCACATAAAATGTGTCTAACTTCAAAAATAGTTGGAAGTAAGCAAAACAAGAGATCGGTTCTGAATAAATGCAGTTTTTCATCCTTAGTCCTTCTTAAATTTTGTTAAAAAATTGGAAACCACACATATCAACCCCATTTATAACTTTTAAGTGTTAAGGATTTTAGCAAAGGGCTCGGGAGCAGAGAGCAGGAACACAGGGACACGGTAAGGAAGTGTACTGTGGTTGTGAGTTGTGATGAGAAGCGACAGCTCTCCTGCAGAGCCTGTAAATTGGCTTGGCGTATCACAGACACACAGCCACGCTACATCGCTCAGGTGTCACACCAGGGAAGCTGCTCCAGAAGAAAAATACCTTCCAAGCTCTGACTTTGATGGAGAGTAAACAGCACGACCGGCTTAGTGTTATTGAAAGAGAGGAAATTGTGTAAGCACATATTCTGTCTTCAGTTCTAAAACATTCTTGTTGGATAATATGATAGTGTGCTGTTTCTGTTTTCTTATTGGTTACTCAGGTGAAAGGTAACTTGAGCTTAAGGAGTACGCTCAAACTACCTCTAGGTGCCATAATATGATGATGTTTGGGTCTTTAATGACAGCATATGACTGGGTAGGATGCCACACAGTGTACGAACTACTGTATATTAACTTGGTGTTAAGATTACTGACCTGGGCAAAAACGTTTTTTAAAGACATGAAGATAACATTAATTTTGGGAAGCTGAAATGGGATTAAAATTTAAATCCTGATATTCATTTTGTAATGATTTGTTTTAACTGGCCCTCTGCTGACTGGATTTAAGGCCTCAGTCTCTTGAATAATGTCAGCTTGTAATGCAGTCACAGACTCATGCAGTATTTATAGTATTTCATGTCTTTCATGTCTGGTAGGGGTGATAGCTTTCGGTCCAAAACAGTGGACAACATCGTGCAGAATGAGTGTAAAATTAAAGGACAATACCTAACAGTAAAAATGCATCTTTTTGTTTTGCAAAAATTATGGGAAAAAAAAAAAGATATTCCTAATATGTGTTTTTGCCCAGGCCTGAATATGCCTGGAAGCATCGACATGATGGCAGCATGATGAAATGAGGGGAAACATGTAGTTGTGAATGACAGAACCCCACAGTCTCTTATGAACAGTTCCTCTCTGATCTGGGTGGACCCACGCAGAGCTCTCGCTGACTTACGGACACCTGCACCAGGTGCAAGGCTCACACCTGTTGTTCAGAGGATGCTTTTGCCAAATGACTGTTCACAGGAGAGAAAGTGCAGCATTGTTGTAACACAGACACTGGGGTGACTCATGCTCTCTGAATATAAGTGTTACCATAGATATAGAAACACAGATATTGTGTTTGTGATTTGATGTGTGTCTGGGTAGTTCTCATGCTGGACCAGTCAGGATCTGCTAGTAAACACACTATAGAAATGACTTAATTCTGAACCCGTTTTCATAAAATCTGCTTTGTTAAAGATGTGAGAAATAAACATGATACTCGATACTGAATGTTGAATACATGTCCAACTGTTACTCAAGCGTGTGTAAAGTTGAAAAGAATGAAGCTTATCAAAGACAGGAAACCTCTGACTCTTTCTCATCTTCTTCCACTTATTCAACTCAAGGTCGCAGGGAGCTAGAGCCAGTCCATCAGCTTAGTTCAGTTTTATTTATATAGTGAGAAATTCACAACAACAGTTGCCTCAAAGTGCTTTACATGGTAAAAACCCAGCAATATTCGAAACACTTTGTCTAACCCATGCATGTCGTTGGAATGTGGGAGGAAGCTAAAGGACCTGGAGACAGCATTCAAACTTTATTATTAATCTCTGCCTCTCTTCTACAGTGTGTTTTTTGTCCTGTTTTCCACCCGCCACACCCAACTGGTCATGGAAGATGACCGCCCCTCCCTGAGCCTGGTTGTGTCGGAGGTTACATCCTGTTAAAAGGGAGTTTTTCATTCCCACTGTTGCCAGGTGCTTGCTCAAAGGGGGTCGGCTGATTTTTGGTGCCTCTCCAGTAGGGATTTGACCCTCTGGCAACAGTGCTAACCATGGCATCACAATGCTATAGAGCCCAAGTGTTCACAATTCTTTAGCATATATGTTACTGCAACAACATACTCATATTGTATTCTAATTTAAGATTAACAATATCTGCAGTATGGTTTGTTTAATGGTAACTGTCCAGCCTGTGGACATGGAGGAAGTGACTTGATGTACTTATCATGACTTAAGTGTGTAGAACAAAAAAAAATACCTTCCTACTTCATTAATAAAACAATTAAAGAAATAAAATTTTAAAAACAGAGCAGAGCAGTCGGCCTTATAGCACTCGCAAAAGCTGACCAGACTGATATGAATAAGAGTATCTGGAAAGTTAATCTTTGCTCGCTGCATGGCAAACTGAATTTCACGAAATGAAATTCATGCCCTTTCAGACATGTCAAACCACAAATATGACACCTAAATTTCTAAATGTAGGGTAACACCTGATCCAGAGAGCACGAATAATTACAACACCTGATTGCATTGCAAACAATCATTTTGGCAAAAGGCTGCAGTCCTCGGACACACGGACATATAACGGCTACATAAAGCAATGGCCAATGAGGTATCTAACTTTGTATAATGATGGACACTTGGTGCGTGTTTTCCAAATCAGGCCTGTTGTTTGGAGTAGACGTGTTTCCTAAATTGAATGCACTGAGTTTCACGTTGACCAAGAAAAATCTGTATGAAGTTTAAGACTGATAGCTGATCAGTCAACATTAAATCAAATTATTTTAGTTTCAGATTGTGCGATACACAAATCATGGCTGTTTGTGAAGCTTTCTAGTAAATACTTTACTTGTTTTCCTTCATTTCTACATAAGCAGATGACATTCAACTTGAGATTCCCAACCTTGTGAGCAGATGGCCCAATCATGTTGTTGATTATCTTATGTCTACACTTTGTTTTCAATTTGCTACTTTAAAACATCTCTGAAAAAGAGCCTGGAAGGAGGAGGTGCCACTGGTTCTAGGAAGTATGTTTCAGTCTCTGAAATCCTGTTATTTTATTATTACTTTTTCTTTTAATGCATTTTTTTGGTCAAATTAGATACAAAAGACTCTGCAACAAGATCATGATGCTGTTATGTTATAGCTATCACTTTAAATTAGCTTTCTTTCTAAGAAATTGAGCTTTTCATCACTTTATAGCAGATGCCCGCTGTCTCAGGCTTCCAATTGTTTCAAAAATTTACCTGAAGTTTAACTGAAAGTGAATTAATTTGAGTTCATACAAGGTTGTAGATAACATCAAACTTGCGTTCTTATGTGGACACATTTGGATCCTTTTGGATTTTCATTAAAAAGGTCTTTTATAATGCAGCTGTTGCTCTTTTGTACTTTGGAGCATCTTGCGTCCGTCCTTAATAGCGCTCCAACAGTGACTCATGTAACATAATCACGTTAATTAAATGAGACTGGGAAATGGTCTGAGAAAGACTTTTACTTTTGGAACCAGGCGCACCCCAAATGGCTCATCACGCGATGTCTCTGACAAAAAAAATCAGGCTGCTCATACTGGCTGTTCAAGGACAACCTACTGTCTGCAAGGCTGCTTTCAAAATTACTGAACAGTGGACCAGCCACTCCACTTCAACTGGAAATTTCCTGGGCTCGTCAAATTAATAGTAAAGATTTAATACTGGGTCAGCGCCAAAGGTTTGGAAACTCTGCATTAGACACATCACATATAGAGATATAAGTAACGATTGTGTCGAAACTGCCTAAAAGCCTCCCCTCCCCACCTTCTCCTCTGTCGTCCTCCTGCCCCTGTACTCACCTGAACCTCTGAGCCTGGTGGTGAAGGGGGCCAGGGTATCGGCGATTAGGTGACTGGTAGAGTTGTGACAGAAGAGCTTGGCTGGTCTTCTGGCTGGGGTTGTTGGCGAATTTGACCGTTATAGGCTCGGCAGCGCCCGATGGCTTCTGGCCATTCAGGCCCTTGATGGCCTCCTCAGCCTCTATCCTCTTATCAAAGCGGATAAAGCCAACACCTCTGGAGCCACCTGCGGGGCCAGCAGATCAGAAACAAACAGGGGCCCCTTTTACTTTACAGGTATCAGACAAAGGTTTACTGTCTATATATTTAAAAGATGTCTGTGCTGCTGAGTAGCACTCTTACTTTTGCACATGATAAGTACTCCTATTTAAAGATCCCACACAAATAAACAATGACATCATGCTCCACAGTGTAAAAGAAGCAAAAAAAGTAATAAATTGTAAAGTATTTTTAATGCAAATGGCTTTGTACTCTAACAGTAACACAAATACAGGCATACCCACACATACACACCAGCTACACACACTGTGGCACTGACCCAGAGTGTGTTTAAAGCCACAAAGTCACGTCTTTTCTTACGCTCATTCCAGTCGCAGTCACCCCTGCACGCCCTCCTCATGCACCGCTCTCCGTGACATTTGAGCTGTTTCCGTGGCGATATTTTTGACTGCCACCTGAGAGGAACATTTAGGGAAGCTCCCCTGGTGGGTCCTTTACTGGTGCATTGTGCGTATTAAGAAGTGTGCATCTCTATACGTGTACATGTACATGCGTATATGTGTACATATGTGTATCTATTAACGGATGCTGTGCCTTGTTTTAATGAGGCTGCCTGCATGGCCCAGAGGATGCTCGCGCAGTGACAGCAGCACTCTGCCGAAGAGACTATTTACATAATACTGTGTGCACACAGGCATGTCTATGTGACTGAGGCTGAATAAAAGAGAGGAAGTAAGGAAGAGGGGAATGTTGTGTATGAGCATCATTGTGTGCAGTCTCTCTCACACACTTAAAAGGCACTCCTTATTGTTATTCCACATTTTGTTCATGCCAGCCCGCTACTTCCTGTTGGCTCGTCTCATGGTACTCGCTCCCCTGAATTCTCATTCTGTTAAGCACCTTGACCATCTCACTCCTTTTGTTCTTTTCTTTTCTCCAAAGACGAGCACCAGAAGGTTATTTACTTTCCAGCCAAGCAGAAAGATAAAAACGCCCTACGAAAGCAAACCATTCATTAAAAATTACTTATCTTCTAATAAGGTGAAATCCAGTTTAAACATTTAAACCAATACATAAATGTGACTGTACTCTGGATTTACAGCATTGTGCTTTTCCCTCTCTCTCGCTCTCTTACTCTATTTTTATTTTTCTTCAGGTAACTGATTTGCATATTCTCTGCAATTTTCTTGCCTCTTTCAAATACCGTGCTGGAAGTATTTTCTTAACTGTCACCTCAACAAAAGGAGCTCAATTACTGCAAACTGTGGTGATCAGTGTCCTTTTGCAGCAGCAGAAACATGACTTGTGAAAGAATGGCAATATAAAAATAATTTTCAAAACTAATTTGCTCTCTGTAGTCTAACATAATTTGTTTACTTTTTCTGAAAAGTTTTTTTTTAACTATATAAGCAACAACTTTCTGACTTTGGAACTTATACACAAAGAAACCTCTTAACTCAGAGTCTTTACCGAATAAAAAGCACTGCGAGGCTCAGATTTGAACCACAGCATTTTCTTTATGTCTGGTGGTTGAACTCATTAACTCTTACTTCATAAAAATGTTTTTTTAAATTCTCATTTTTTAACCTTTCTACCTCCCTCTCCCCAGACAGCCTTTCACAAATTCTCTTCCCTTATTTCCATTTGTGCCAACTCTGTACCTGCACATTTTAATTAGCTTGATAGAAGCAGGAAAACGAGCAATTCTAATGGGATGTACATAGTGTAAACAACAGCCTCTGTTGTTCCTACAGCTTTCTTTACATATTACAGTTGTTTTCATGCATATGTTGTGTGAAAAGTGGGGAACAGTGCGTTTGTTTCTGAGGTATAGTAAATAACAGTTTTTCGCTAATGGACGCTGCGCATTTAAATATCCCCAATGCCTTAGTTTACTTTGATAACTGCAATAACCCTACTTTTCTATAAGGCGCTTGGCAACTCCGAGAGCCTTGCTCAAGGGCACCTCAGCGGTAGTTAAGAAAGACGAGAGCACTGCTCATTTACTTCCTCCACTGAGATGAGTGCAGAAGAGAGGACTCTATTCGTCCTTTAATCCTCACACTTGTTTGGCCTTGAGCTCCTTCTAAGCCGGTTCTTGCTGGAGGGCCTCCAGACAAACGCTTGGCATACAGATGAAGGCCCGACACAAACACACAAACACCCATTCACGTGTGCACGCACATACTTATGTGATGACTTGAAGAGGTGCTATTAAGAATGAAGTGCGGAAAGAGGACTGGAGGTGTCCATGACCATTTTCGATGGAGCGTGACCAAACCGCAGTGTTTATATGAGAGCAAGACAGAGAAAAGATTTGTGTGTGTGTGTGTATTCTGTTTGTTTTATGTATGCACCAGCTCCTCTTGTCCTTGAGGTTGCACAGTAGCATTGTAAGTAGGTGAGAAAGGTTGGTTGGCAGGAAACCTCATCACCCATAATTCTACTGAGCAAAATGTGTGCACATGCTGTACTTGTGCCTGTTGGCTCTGTTCAGTCAAGAATGCTCACAGATCATGTAATGAAACAGAATGAATGGGTTTTGCGACATTCACAGCAAAAATATTGACAAGCCTTAAATTTTAGAGTTCTCATAATTCCTCAGTGCGTCTAATAGTGAAAGTACTGCCGTGTCACGAAGTTCACCCAACATCCCATTGGGGTGTCAATATGTGAAATGCGTTCTGAATCCAATTACTGTTGCAGTGAGACAGCCTTCACTTCAACATCTGTTAGATCTCCACCGCCTCGTGAAATGATAAAGATTACATTTCTCTGATTTCCTTATTTCAGAAAATTTAATTAAAAAATACCCAAAGTCTCTCGTAGCTTTCAACCTTCCCACCCCGACTGTGACACAGAGCCCCAAGCCCATTTCTTCCAGGGTTTGCGTCACAAATATATAATAAAGCACTGAGCATTTTCCTAAAACAGCAGAGCTCTGCAGTTTTTACAAAGTGTTACTCAGCGAGGACTAAAAGATTGTAATTGTTGGGGATTATATTCAGCAATTGATTAATACATGCTGGAAATCTAGTTAGTACTTACTGCAGCAGTATGGCACATTTAGGATTTGGTCAAAATAAAATACAATGCCCGTGTTTATGATAGGAAAGAAAGACGATCCAATCAAATAGCACGGATCGTTAAAATGTTAACTTTTGTAGAGAATACTGGCGAACAAGCGAACAGATAATACGTAGCAGCATTGCTTCTTTACCGGTTTTGCTCCTTGGTGAAAATTGGTAGAATATAACGAGCCTTGAAAAACAATGCAGGTATTTTTAAGAAAGATAAAAACAGCTTCTTAAATCCATGCACCTGTTCTGTTTTTACCACTCTGTCATGCCATATTAATGTAATAAACCTTGAGAAAGGTTTATTTGTCTCCGGTTAAACAGAGTAACAAAAACAAACTCGCAATCTATGAAGCAAGCTGCCAGTCTACGAAGTCCAACCTAATGACTGTCCTTTCAACCAGCCCCAGAAGCCTAGGCCTACTTATCACCCACCAGCCAGCCATACAGGCAACATTAGAGCACAATGTACTTACTAAGGTATACCAATCGGTCTTTCTCACTCTCTCTCACCTCTTACTCTCTTTTTTTGCTCTCCCTCTCCTCCACAGTAATCAACAGAGGCTTATGTAACTCTCTCTACCTGTGCTTATCTCTCTCTAACACACACCGACAGGCACATTGGCTGCCTTACTAATAACACGCTGCCTCAGTCCGGGGAGGGGGAAACAGAAGGAGTGAGGATGGGGGATGAGAAGCGAGCGCTTGGCGTGGGGATGGGCAAGACCGGAATGAAAAGGAGAAAGGGAAAGAGGGGGGGATGAGAAGTAAGGAAGGAAAGGACAAAAGGAGAAAAGGTAATAGAGGAGAATGTTAGGAGGTGACAGAAAAAGGATGATGATGAAAGGAAACAGTGCTATTCTTGCTTGCTCCTTCCCAAACAAAGCCGCTCTTTCTCTAAAACCCACTATCATTTCCCCAAACACTGACTGACTGACAGAGAGAAATGAGTGCTCCTCTGAGGGACCAGAAAAAAGTGAGGTGAGAAACCTGGCTGCTGGATAATGAAACACACACACACATACAGAATTTCTCTCTCTTTCTCTAGCTCTCTGTCTCTCACACACATCCATCTAGCACAATGTATTCTTGTAAGCAGGCCCACTCTGGCAGATGCATGCACCAGTGCTCGCATGCATACGCAAAATCTTGTTGTTTTCCGGTGTTCTGTTTTCCCATCTCCCTTCCTTTTATTTTTATTTGACGTACAATTGTGTGCCAAGAGTATCAAATTATTAGACTTGCCTTTCCAAGAGATTTTTAATATGGCAGAGACAGAAAGAAACTTCCTACTGGCTTCTAATTAGAGGCAGGAAAAAAAATGCAATGTCCTTGTTTTAAGTAGCATTAGTTTGCCTGGGTACAGATGGCATTTAAAAAAGCAGTGAGAAGAGAGGCTCAGAGACTTTGAAGAGTGGAGGTGCCCTGTGCTTTGGCCTCTGTCAGAGCCGAGCTCCAACCATCTGTCTGGTGTGTGCGTACGCATGTATTGATGTGCATATCTATATGTGGTTTTGTGTGCGTGTGTGTCGACTATCACAGAGATGGAACGCACTCGAAAGATTACAGGAAAAACAAACTCGAGGCAGAGAGATGTGAGATGATAGCGTGAGTCAAGGCTGCAGTCATCCCATCTACAGGAAGAAGCTCTCTGCTCATATCACCTTGACCGTTCTGTTCTCTGCTATTGGACAGACAGAGAACAGGGAATCAGTGTGGTGTCAGTCTGTAGAGGAACATTCATTATTCAAGTCAGTAGAGGAGAGAACATACTAACTGTGCAGAGAAAGGGCAGTTCCTTTGAGGAAAAAAGGTATTGTTGTAATGCACAAGTACTATATTTACTTGTGCATTACAACAGGTATGAGAAGAACGGATAAAAAATGGGAACTAAGCAGTCGTCCTCCTCGCAAATGAGGCACTGACTGGAAAGACAAGCAAAGCTGAAGTTTAGGCTGTAACTGCAAACTACAGAATAAAGCTGAAGACCACAAATTAATATTTACATTTAAATCAAGACCAAAATTACAAGTTCAATCTAACTGCAGAGATGACGCCAATGTAAAGCAAGTTTGTACTCTAGGTTACTTGATGGCTTTTATCACTCCCCACATCAACAACAGCTCTAAAAGCTTTTCTCCAGTTGACTAAATGCTTACAGCGATCTAATGGCAGCAGGGGAAATATATTATGTGTTCGGTCTGCAGCTTCTAAATAGAAATGGGCTGCGCTAAAGCGTTTTAAGCATATGCACCGCGAGTACTGTGTTTATATCATGAGCAACCAACTCCAGACTGCTGCAGAGTAATTCCACGCATCACGTCTATGCATCTGAAAACATAAAAACGTTCGGTTATGACCTTCTGGGAGCGCATTTTCTAAACGGTTGAGCCCGTCTAATCACAAATTGTGAGACAATAAAAATTAAATCTTTCTTGTTTCTCTTGTTGTTTTTTTTCTCTCTTTTTCTGATCTAAAAATGTCACCTTACAGGGGGCAACAACTGCACTCTTTCTGGCTTCCTTTCCAAAGTCACCGGCAAAAAGGGTGTTTCAGGTAAAACGAAAATAGCTCTGATTAAAATATAATTTTGGCTAAACAGGTCCTGTTCTGTGCAGCATTATGCACACTGAACGTGGTCAGACTTTTAATACCTCCATAAACCTAATTTCAACTCTAGCATTGCATATTTGTGATGCTGCCTGTCGAAAAAAGCTTTTATACATTCTCAGTTTAATGCTTCTTTTTGCTGCCTATCATGTAACTTTCACTAAATATTACATATAATTTCATTGTGCGTGCAAGATGCACCTACTAGCATCACAGGCAATCCCCATCACGAGTTATATGACAGAATTAATGCTTGCTACTTGTTACCATGGGAATCTTTTCTCCATTACCTCCTTCCATCCCACACAAAGGGAAATGTGGCATCAGCCTTTTTACAGTCGGTCCTTACACACAAAGAGCAGCAATTTAGTTTCACATTAGGGCTGTCATTTGAAAAAGCTGTGCCTCCGGATCAATTGTATTTGCAGTCATTGATCAGGTAAGCATTGACCTCTGTGTGCATATGAGATGAAGACCTAGGAATAGCCAGCTATTGAACCAAAGAGGTCTCCGATATTGCATGTGTTTCAGATTGGTGTGTTTGAGGCTAGCTCAAATCAGCTGTCAGAACATAAAATCACGGCCTGACCGCCTTCCCCGAAGGTTAGACAGAAAGGCGGGAGGGGGAATCTGGCGCTATGCGCGCTGATAAAGAGACAATATGCTTATCCATTCAGAAGAAATCGATAGACAGAGGAAGGGGGATGGTGAGGGAGAGATGGAGAGATACCCTTGTCGAGTCAATGTTGCGTTCGCGCCCTGAGTCTTTGGGGCAATTTGCCAGTTTTGGTGAATTTTGCTTCAGCCATCTCTGTCCACGAATGATGCTAACAGTGATAAAGTTCCTTCATGTCTTCAAGAACAGAAGAGTGACTGCAGGGTGCATCCTGTTGATGAGGAGGGTCATTTATAGAACAGACTTCATGTTCCCAATTTAGCTGAGCAGGAGCTGGAGATCATCAGCCCATCTGCCGATGGTCACTGCAGAACATTCGTTACTTCAGCAGCTCTATGCAGCATCTCTCTGATTTGCTCCTGTATAAAGCCTATGCAGTTTACATCAGCAGGGTAAGGGTGTGTTTCAAATCCATCCCCGGTTTAGCAGAAAGAGTGAATCACTGAGTGAACTGAATTTTAGAAAAACGCTGATGATTCACTGTCGACCTGCACGGAGACTTCAAGGTGCTGCACTGTAACGGCGCTCTATCAATATGCCCCTAAAGCCAGGAAGACTAAAGTTTTGAGGACTTTTTTTGAGGTGTCACCGTGACACAACCGACATCAGGACATCCTGCGGCTGGCTAACAGGACAGCGATCCGCTCATTGAACCAAAAAGCAGTCTGACACCAAGCACAAATCTCTATCCCTCTCGCTCCTTCGCTGCCTTTCTGAGTCTCTCCTCTTTCTTGTTCTGTACTTACATTTTGGCAGTCACAGGAGAGTTTTAATTTGCAGCCCATTTCTCTCTTTAATGGCAGTGAGTGTGTGGGTGGGTGTATGCGTATGCCTGTACAGTAACAGAGAGAAGAAAAAGATGAGTCAATGATGCCAGCATACTAGTCTCAGGGCCCTTCTAAAGTCCTCCATGTTTTTAATCACCAGCAACTCTAACATCTAATTAATCATTAACATTTCTCCTGCTGATCCTTAACCCTCTGGGGCCACCTTGAAGAACATCTCTCTCACACATAATCTTTGTGTCTGTGTGTGCATATATAGTACGTGTCTATTTCAATTGTGAGGCAGGTGGCCAGGGCAGTAGTTAGGATAGCAATTATTGTAAGTGAGGGTGTTCACAGACTAAAAAAACCCACCTCCTGCTCTCTGTGTGTGCTGACCAATATAACTTTTACACGAGTGCATGTGAGGATTGTTTTCCCAGTCTTCATTTACTGTACTATATTCATCTTGTACACGATGCGGATAAGCATAGCTTGTTTGCCTTAAATTGTCCGATTAGCTCTGATATTCTTTTCCAGACGAGTGATGTCAGCGTCGCCTTCTGTCAAACGCAACAGCCAGTTTTCCAGGCATCATTAAAAAAAGATTCAGTCTGGGGTCTAATTAGATTTTTTCATCCAATGTGTGAAAAAAGGGACTGTGCAGGAGAGAGGAATGGGATATTCCTCAAACTACTGTACTGAACAAACATGCAAAAAAAGAACGAACTTTACAGGACATAATAAAACATCGAGATCTCATCAGGACTTAGAGACTTAGGCAAATACAACCTCAGCTGAACAAAAACACATGACATATTACACTGTGTCATTAATTGCTGAACAAAAATGCAGAAGAAGTACGCAGCATGGTTCAAGTTTTAAAATCCTTCTCTGTATGACGTTCTCAGTCTCTCACATTGTTGTGGAGAACTTATTTGCAGGCATTTGTTCATGCACAGCTCTCTTAAAGTCCCGCCACAGCATTTCAATCAGGCTGGGACCTAGTGCAGGTCTCACTAGGTGAGACCTGCGCCACTGGCATACCTTGATTCTTTTTTCTGGTGCAGATTTGCTTTTGTTTTGGGGATCACTGCCCTGTTGCATTACTCAATTTTGGCTGAGCTTTAGCTGTTAGAATGATGGCCTCACATTTGACTCTAGAATACTTTGTATAGAGAGGAATACACAGTCAGCGACTGGAAAACAAGCCCTAATCATTCCCCCTTTGAGCTAATTATTATGGCCAAACATCTCCATGTTGCTCTTGTCTGTCTGAAGCACATTGTTCCAGTCTTTAGAGAGGAGATGCTTTCTCCCGCCAACAACTTCAAACAACCCATACTTGTTCAGTCTTTTCAAATTTCACTGCCATGGACATTGAACATTTAACATGCTAACTGAGGTCTGTAAAGTCTGAGATGTGGCTCTTGGGTTTGTGCAGAGCATTGCATGCCCTGACCATGGTGTGAATTTGCTGGAACATCCACACCCAAACAAATCGGCAACTGTCTTGAATGTTTTCCACTTATGAATAATCATTCTCACTTTATAATGATGGACTTTGGCTGGTTTGACTTTGGTTTTGGAAAAGCTCTAAGAACCCTTTGCAGATGGTCAGCAACAATCGCTTCTCTAAGATCATTGCTAATGTGTTTCCTTCTTGGCATCCTTCTCCAGACCAGCAAACTGCCCAAACTGCTGCTTTTATAGAGGTGCTCACACTTGCTGATGATAGATTAATCAAGTGCATTTGATTAGCAGCACCTGTCTGTTACTTACCCTCTAAGTGTGGACTTAGTTTTTCACTCTGCTATTACATCTAGTCTTTGTTAACTAAATGGATGACTAAATGTAAAATCCCATATTTTGTTGTTAATCTGATGTTGTATTTATTTTATTTTAGGTACAGCTAATGACTGCAAGGTTTTATTATGCCCTGATATGTAAAACCTTAGATTTTAAAGAGGCTGTACTTTCCTTTTTGACTGTTGCAGCATTACATTTGAACATGCTAAGCGGTCAACTTTTAAACTGATCCTGTGCTAGACAAGAGTGATTACAATAATTAATTTAGCCTCTTGTGAACCTAGCCTTCAGCGAATGCACTGAGAGTTGTTTTAACGATGGCATGTGTCCTGAGCAAACACACATTTGGCTGTTACTAAGCAGATGTCGCCTTGCTGTGCAGCCGTGTGGTGTTTTACAGGGACTCCCCTGGCTTTAAAGTGGACGGTGGTGTGACAGGTCTGTTAGTTAAGAGATGGCCAAGAAATTTGCCCCATCATCTAAGTGTTTATGGATAAGGCGGTGTATCTCTTCCACCTTTAACTTCCGTTTCCATCCTCATAGTGTTCTCTCTGCTCCCTCTCACTTCACATTCCTTTTCCTTCCCCGTCTCTGCTCATCCTCTTTTTTTCTACCTCCTCCATCCTCATCTGCACTTTCTCATTCTCCTTTTCTCCGATCCTTTGTGTTCACTTCCTCTGCTTTCCCCTCTCCTCCTGTGCTCAGTGCATACAGACAGGCGTGGACTTCACTGCCAGCAGTGATTTATTCTGCTTAGGCAAATGAGTGTGGCTTACAGCATGCTGCTCCTTTTCTGCTTCATCAGTACACATTGCAAATAACACTGGAGCAGGTTGGAGCCCGTAGGCACACACACACACATCCTGAAATGGATCTAAGAGAAATGCTGGAGGGGTTCTTCTGCAATACAATGGGGTGATGTGATTCATTCCTGCGTTCTGGATGTAGTGGAATGTGTAACTGAGCATGAGACTATGCAATTCATGCCCTCATGTAATTACTATTTTCGCAGTGGCATCCCAAGCAGGGGTCACACGCAGAAAAATTACCTCTTATGGTCACTTACTCACTAGAGCTGGAAGTACGACCGAAATCAAAATATGTTTCGCACATTTGCACAGCATAACATGACTGACATTACTTTAATTAACAGTTTCTTACTAATTTGAGCTGCATGAGAACATTTTTCACTTGTACTAAAAAATTATCTTATAAACTCCTGTAGTTGGAATTTTTGTTGAATTTGCTGAATTTAAAAAAAGTTATGACAGGTGTCATCGTGTTTGGGAACAGCTGTAGAAAAAGATTCTTATTTCAAGACTTTATTTTGATTAATTGATTCAGATTTCTGTGACTCTTTCACAAGTTCAAAAGGGTTTTGGGTATCTGCACAACATTTTTTTATGAACGTAAAGAAGCGCAAAATGCAAATTAATAAATGCTCTCTGCGGTCACATCAATGCTGTCATTGCACTGGTGTGCCAATCACAGGAAAACATGACAACACCAGCTTAAATGGCATGACGCTTCCTCTGGAAATTACATTATTATCTGAACGGTGCAGACTGACTGCACAGCACCTCATAACTGCAACCACAGGACTTTTATTTGATTTGTCCACTGGTGACTGAAATAAATAATGAAAAACATCGAGCTATGCTATTTCAGTATTCCTGAATCTGGTCACACTGTCGAGTGAAATGTGACACAAAAATGTTTTTAGAATAAAGCACGAACGGTTGCTATTTTCCCTAAAAATAGAGAAGGCAATGACGAGGCAATGGGGAAATTCTGTAAACTTCCACATAAACAAGAGAGTATCAATTTATAATGGGTTCATGTGCCTCGGTGTTAAAGTGAAAGGGAGAGGAGGTGCTGCCCCATGGATACCTGTGACCTGGTCGACAAGGATACGGGAGGTGATGATGCGTCCGTACTGGGAGAAGAGCTGCTCCAGCTCCTTCTGGGTCATGGTCTTGGGCAGGCCGCTCACATAGAGGTTAGCGTCACGGATGGAGGCTGAGCTGGGTCGCGCATATGACACCTTTGGGGAAAAGAACACAGTGTAAGGGCTTTTATAAATAAATTAGAGCTTTGCTGCTTTATTACGCATAAAAATCATAAACAAGATTATAGCGTTAGAGGTGCGAGGCTTTTATGTGCGTGTGTTGTGGATGGGCAAGGATGCGGATCACTGGATCCACAGGGAGGAAAATGTGACTGCGTTTTCTGAGTACACCTTGCCTTAGGGATTATCATTGTTAGGAAAAGATTTAGCTGCTTAGAACACTGGAGAGATAACACTTCATGCCTCCCCCAGTCTTTGCAGAAGGAGATGGAAACTTTGCTCCCCAGAGTAGAAACCACAGGTGTTTTACTTTGAAAAGGCAGCTCAGGCAACCAGGAGAAGAGGATTCTGACTTTGTCCAATACATAACTACAAGACAAAATCACGCTGCTGATGCTGTTCTGGGTGAAAATATGAATGAATAAAAAAGGCTAGAGCCAACATGTTTTGGTGGCAGGCATCAGTTTTCATTAGACTTTTTAGTGAATGCATTAGCATTCCCTAAAGATGCTATTTGTAAATGTTATATGTAATTCCTGGAATTGAATAACTGTGCTGCGCAGCTCCCGCCACAAGTTCTCCACCAGTGAACTTCAACACCATCTTCATTTGTCGACCCGCAGCGGTGAAAGTTGTGTAAATCCCATTACTACCGCTGCTGACTGGAGCAGCTTTCCCTTGCAGTACTTTCATTACCTCTGACATGTGGAGACATAAGTCATCAAATAAGGTTAAAGTCAGGCAAATATTGTGGATATATGCAGTCATATCCTTGAGCAACAGCACGGAAATCCTTCTGAACTCTTACAGTGAGAGAATAAGATTGGGAACAGCTGGCTTTCCCCGTGTCTCACTTCTTAAAAACCTGCCGCACATCTTCGTCTTTAGCCTCTCCTCTGTCTTCCTCTCTCCGTCTGCATCTCTCTCCTTTCCGCTGCCTGAATATTTTCAGTCTGCTTCCTTCCTCTTTCTCTCTCTTCCAGATTCTGCCTCTTTTTTCTGCTCCTCTTTTTCTCCTCTGTACAGCTCTCCCTCATTTTCTCTCCTTGTCAGCCAACTCCAGATGTCTTATCCATCAACACCTCCTCAAGCTGTAAGCGGTATTGTGTACAAGTGTGGTGCGCTGCGTGTCTGACGCAGAAGTGGGTACGCGTGTGCAAGAAAGTTAGAAAAACTGTAAGTGTGAAGATTAAAGTGAGTATAAATGTGTCTCAGATTATGTGCATGCATGTCACTGTCAGCTCCTTTCACCTTTGGCTTTCTGCTTCCCCTCACACCTCGCTAGGAAAGCTGTGTCGCAGCCATTGCTGACAAATCTGAGGTGTCATGGTGAAGGAAACAGCGGCAGCGAAACCAACTCGAAGACGCTTCGCAGAGACATGTCACCCGAGACCATGTGAATCTCTGGGCCAAGCGTTTCCTTAGTAGTGTAGTGGCAGAGAGTGGGAAGGGTGTGACATGAAAGAGCGACAAACTTAATTTTAGAATTACCGCGCTGCCTTTTAATTTACCTTGTTACCTTTAGGGTTTTTCAGTCTGTTGTGGAGAGAGAAAGCAGGGAAAGAGAGTAGTGGGAGGGAGGAAATGAAGTGTGAAAAAGAGATAGCGCTAGACAGAGATGCAGGGTTGTCTTCTGTCATTATGAAGGCCGCCTTTATCTCACGAACCACTTGAGGCAACCTCTTGTGTCGTGAGAGTGTGAGAGTGAAAATCTGTGAACTCAAACTGCTATAATAAAAGACTTCACAAAATGCACACTGTGTAAACAAAATTCAACTTCTACCCATTTTTTAAAATTGGGAAAAAGCTTGTTTTTACTTAAAAGCACGACGCACTGTGTGAGATTCAAAAAGCATCTCTGATGAACAAACAGGCACGTTAGTCAGATTCAAATGCACGACTGTGGTTCATGAGTCTACCTGGCAAACTGTCTGTTGGAGTATTAATAATCAAAATCATATTATATATTTTCAGCTTTCCTCGATGTTCTATTGTATACCTGCATTTCTCAATTTGGAAAAAAAAAGCCTCTATCTATGAGAATATTATGAATGTTGTGAAAGCACAATATTCAGCTTGCAGTATTTTTAATACTAGCAAACTGTAACTTGATTCGTCAGTTCGTCTTGTAAATCGTAGACACAAGATGGTATATGCATGCATTTTTTAAAAGGCATGCAACTTCCTTTTAAAAATCTTTAAAAGTCTTTAAAGATCCTCTTACTTAACAAATGATTTGAATATTTATTACTACTTTCACAAAACAGCGCTGGAGGAACCTTAAAAAGAGCTAATACGCAACAAAGCTAGGGAGGAAAAAAGTGAAAGAAATAAGGGATTTACAATAAAGTAACAACTGTTTGGACTAGCTGATAGTGAAAGCCACTTTGAAGGGCGGTGCTCCTCTGATGGGGATTTGTGCAGTCGCACACACAAGCTTGCACTCTGGTTTTTAGGTAGTCATGTCTCTCCGAAAGCCCTGCTACGAGCGCAGCTCATGTGGAACACACGCAAAAATACAGACGTGGACACATCAACCCGTAAACATTAGGGGTGCAACGATATTCGTATCGATATTGAACCGTTCGATACAGTGCTTTCGGTTCGGTACGCATATGTATCGAACAATACAACATTTGTAATTTATTTTATCAACTTTCCTTCTGACGATGCTGTCTGTGTTGAGCGCTCAGTGAATCTGCGTTCGACTACTCCGCCTAGGCTGCACTGTCGAGCGCAGATCCACTGAGCGCTCAACACAGACAGCATAGTCAGAAGGAAGAGCGCAGGGCAAGCTAGCGAGACAGAAGTTAAGCTCTCCTTGCAACATGGACCTCCCCCACCCTCATTCAGATCTGGCGTTTGGAATTATTTTGGTTTTCATGTGACGTATGACCCTGAAGGTAAGCGAGTCATGGACTAAAGTAAAACAGTATGTTGGATGTGCCATGCAATGCTCAATTACATGGGTGGGAACTAGTGTGTTAGCGCAGTTAGCTCGTTAACGTGTTGGCCGTCTAGCCCCATGCACGGGGCGATCGGCGGTAGCTCGTTAACGGAGATTTGCCGTGTTGTGGCGTTAAGGTCATTTCAACGAGATTAACCTGAAAGCACTAGTGGGAACACAACGAATATGACTGCACATTTACGCCGACATCATCCTAGTGCAAAGACAAAAACAACAAGCATGCTACTAACTTTAGCCGAGTCATTTAGACAGCTGTTAGCACATGATTCTCCTTATGCTGCTGAGAATATAGCCCAGAAGAAGCGGATAGTATAGCTTTTATTTTGGAAAGAGACATTTCTCTGTAATAAACTCTCTTTTCCAAAGATGAGTGATTCCTCAATCAGATACAGGGCTCGCAAAATCGCTAGCCCGACGTCCTGGGGCTAGCGATTTTTTTCAGACGGGCTACCCTGCCCGTCGGGCTATTGTAGGAAGGAAAAATATATGTCAATGCTTTTGCATTCTTTCAGAAATGTAGCTGGGTAATTATGTCATTGGCATCGGTGAGCCACTGTCAATATGTGACATATTGAAATCGCGTTTGAATTTGCGCTTGTTTTTTTGCTTTCACTTTGCAATCGTGCGAACTGTGTATAGAGAGCGACAGCACTGATCTGTGAGTGATGATAATTTGTGCACCAATTCCTCTGACATCGTCTTATTAATCGTTAGCTTACTATGCAAACATGACAAGTGAAATCTCCCGCAGCAAGCTTAAACATGTGAGAGGTTGATCGCGCAGAGAATCGCTGAGCTTATGTGAGTGCGTGTGTAAAAGCAGCAGGATATATATTTTAGTTCTGCTGAGCCAAATAAGACAGGTCAGGGTGAAGAAGTGACAGCCAAAGAAAAGCTTACCACAAAACTGAGAAGTTATGACAAATCAGACTAGTAAACATCTCATCTTTACATATATATTCACTAATACAACACATTTACTCTATAAAATCCACATTTTAGACATCACGCACAAAATATATATGAGGCTCTTATTTTTTAAATTCGATACCAAGCCAGACAGTTTATGCTGTCCAGGGAATGGAGGGATTCCCCGTGGGATTCCCTATTTGCAAACAGGCTAATCCCATCCTATTAGATTAGATTAGACTAGATTAGATCGGATGACAGAAAGAAAGAATCCAGGGATTACCACAGAGCAACAGATTACTGCCCAGCTTAAAACAACATATCAGCAGGCACAGAGCACAGAGGATGACAGCAGAGGATATGAGGGGAGAAAATTAGATTAACAGGAGGATTGATACACTGTAAAACATCTGCTCAAACTATTACTTGTGAGGGTTCTTTAAAATGTGTTTGGAGGAAGGACAGCGCAGTACTGAGGCTGATATTACTGCTGTGACAACCACCATCGAGCCTGCAGATTAGTCTTGCCATTTAGAATGCAATAACAGAGCCCTCAATTATTTTGGACAATATGATGATTGATGTGTTTCTTCCCTTTTATTCAGAGATAACTATAATTTCACCTTTACATTCTGACATTTAAAAAGCAATTAGCATATCAACCATAGTCACAAGCTTTTTTTTAATGTGTCTCTTTGATTTAGATGGTCTTTTTCATTTCTGACGCTCATTGATGTTAATCCCATCTCACCCTCCAGCACATCCGCTAACAGCATCACTATCTAAAAGGGCTCTCAGAAATTAGAAGGAAGTCTTATAATTTAAGTTTAACACGACCTCCACAACTTTAAATTACTGAAATCTTTTTGTCCAAAGAACACTTTTCTTACTTTAATTGCTTGTCTGGTTGTTAGGTAACATAGGCATGCATGGTGTGATTTACCTTGATTGTTTTGGTCTGAAGTCTGAGTCCATTTAACGTGTTGATGGCTTTCTCTGCATCCTTTGGATCAATGTAGTTGACAAAACCGTAGCCCAGACTCTGTCCTGAAATGGCAAAAAGAAAGGAAGCATTTTAAAATGTGTTCACAATCCAGGTGTTTATGTTTCAGGTAAGGCCTTGCCTTTTCAGCAAGACAATGCCAAACTGCAGGATGGTCATACTAAGGATATGAGTTCAGGTGCTATACAGTTTTATATATAAGGCAATACTTGGATTGCTGCCTTCCTATATATGTTCCCTGCTTGCAGTGAAACAACTTGTTAATTTCTGTTCCATTTGCCTGAACTGAATTTGGCAAAAGAGCTTTTGTCCATTTAGCACCCTCGGCTTGGAACGAACTACAGAACGACTGGAAAATGACAGAAATCATTTCATTAAGTGCTTTTAAAATGAAACTAAGAATCCTTGAGGCCAAGTCCATAACATGCAACTGTTTCAATTAGATTGTTTGTCATTTTAACTGAATTTTATTTTGTATTTTTCATTTATTTTTGCATGTGTGTTGCTGCTGCCTGTATTTAATTGAGTAATTTTTGTAACTGCGAGGCACTTGCTGCTGCCTATCTTGGCCAGGTCTCCCTTGAAAAAGAGGTTTTTAATCTCAACGGGATCTTGCTGGTTAAATAAAGGTTAAATACAAAAATTAAATAACAAATAAACAGGCCTCAGCATCTGAGAAAGGTGGAAGTGATGTCAACACAGTTGCCCAAACTGACAAATTAATTAAAAGGGGTTAAATGACCTGTAACTGTTTGTTTTTTAAAATTTAGGTTTTTTTGTTTGTTTGTTTGTTTGTTTGTTTGTTTGTTTGTTTGTTTGTTTGTTTTTAGAATGAAGTTGTTTTAAAAATTAGCTTTATTTTGATTGTGCATTAAAAAAAACAGCCTTACCACAACACCCAATTATTGTGGTGCTTTTCTTTGGAACAAGCCGCCTGCCAACCTGAGACAACATGCATGTGTGCCTGGAAAATCCTTCACAACATACATGTGACGTCGTTACTGCCGACAAGATCAAAGCGACTCCTGCCTGGAGCACCGCGAGTTTTGATGTGACTTTTTTTGTCACGCGAAGGCTGCTTTGTTGCCACGGCTGTTCAGATTTGTGCTCTAAAACATTTAATGAGTGAGACATTGTCTTTCCAGGTCTCTCTATATGAAAATAAAGGCATAATAAACACACCGAGTACCCCCCAAAAACTGCTAGTTAATTATGGTGTAATAATGCACATAAATAAACAAACAAGAAAGAACCTATGTGTTACTTCATGCCTGAACAGCCTTACTTAGTGTGTTATGCTCTTATTGTTGCACTTCTCATTATTATTTTTTATTGTACTTGTGTTCTTGAGCTCGAGGGAATTTAAGGCGCCGGAGCATCCAGTTGAAGTTACTCAAAATATATGTGTCAACTAGTGAATGCCTAAAATATAATGCGATAAATGTTACTCAAATTCTCTCTGAATTATGACAGCGAAACTCAGCCTAAGCAAATAAAGTATCATAGAAGGTACAAACAACATATTTGTTACTGTCTTTTCAGCTGTGCAAAACGAGAGGAAAAATACCACCCCCACTTCCCTCCAAGCTCAAAGTGTCTTAGACAGCAGACTCCCTTTGAGAGTGAAGCGGGCCTGACATCTCCCAGTGTTTCCCCAACAGATCAAGCCTTTCAACGCGCTTAGACTTTAAGCGGACGCCTCTAGCCGTCGGGGCGTTCAGTCGGCTAGTTTTCCACAAACAGCCCCCATCCACTAACGCCACACACAAGCACAAAGAATCCCAGGCAGTTTAAGAAGAGCGGCATGCACATATTCACGCTAATGGGAACAGACAGCGGTTAGTCAGAGACAAAGTGAATCACAAAATATGGAGCATGGCTGTTTCACAAAATAAATACATTTGGGCTATGGATATCACGGCGCAGAACAGCTCAGAAGCAAGCAGTGTAAGGGCCAGGAGGGACTTGTAGTCCTAACATCAAACAGCTGATGATTTTCTCTTCTTCTCCCCTCTCCTCCCTCTTCTCCTCTGGATTAACTGTGGATTATCAGACACTCTATTGTTAATTAAAAACCTGCCATCCTGGGGAGACTACTGCTATTTATAACTAACCATCCTTTTCTCGCTCTCTTCTTCCTCTCTGACTCTCAGCTGACATCAGGTGGCAAGTTAAGAAAATTAAGCATAGCTGGGAAATTATTTCTGGGGCTTCTAATGTTTTATTAAATAGTGTACACAAGAGACTATGAATAATGAAGTGAAAGAGAACATTTGGCAAAAGTAATTAACTGAATGAATTAAAATAAAGCATAGCAAAATTGCCCATAAACTGTATTCTAAATAACCCAGTAGTGTCTCTAATAACGACTGCTCATATGTGCATCAATTGAATTTACAGTGAAATTCCAGATGGGTACAGTTAAGTGCCTGCTACGGAGATCACTCTTCTTTGGTGTTTGCTACCTCTCTCGCTCACTTTCCCAGCACCTTCCTCACCCCTCTTCTTCATCTTCAACAAGAAATGTTGAGGTTCGACAAGCACAGCCACCAGAAGGTTCTGGCAAAGAGCACTTGTGCAGCGCCATTGAGATGGGCCGGCTGTTTGAGTCATCCAGTCAGACAAATGGGGCCAAACTGGCAAGCATGGATGCTACTGCTGCGAGGGGGGGGTAGTCACAGTGTGGGAGGTGCGCATGCATGCGTGTGTGCACAAGTTGGTATGGAAATATGGGTAAGCGCACATGTGAGTGAGTAATAGATGATACTTTTACAACAAACCCACCACTATATTTACTTTGATTACACCTCTGAAGACTGTGGTTTTCAGCAGCTGCTACTATATGTAAATGATATTTGCGTGTGTTTGCATTTTAATTGGGTGTGTATGTTGTATACGAGCTCAGGCTGGTGTTGGCATATCCTCCCGCCCCCACTTGCGTCTTCACTCCTTCTTTGGCAAGGTTAAGGGCCTCTGGGGCCGGAAGGAAGAGGGTGGGAACGAGGCTTACTGGCTGGCATCTTTCCCCAGGTGAACAAGGAAAGGAGGGTAAACAGAGGGAGACATCTGCCTGCAGCATCAGAAAATCTCCAGGAGGGGATTCCACCCACCGTTTCCAGCTTGCTAAGAAACGGTGCTAACAGCAGGGAGCTGCCGGCAAACTGCCTGGCTGCCTGGAATTTGCACGGATTGGCAGAAGATGCACCACACTGGCAGATGTACATACATGTGCACACATCTAAACGTATAATCGCTCAATCACCACAAACAAACGCAGGTAGTAAAGTACGACTTCATGCCAGGACAGTAATACGTGGAGTGGTGGGTAGCTAGCGAGTAAGCACGCCATTGTTGTTGCATTTTCTTAGTTTTTCAGGTAATGGTAAATGGTAAATGGCCTGTATTTGTATAGCGCTTTTTCTAGTCCTAAGGACCCCAAAGTGCTTTACACAACCAGTCATCCACCCATTCACACACTGGTGATGGCAGCTACAATGTAGCCACAGCCACCCTGGGGCGCACTGACAGAGGCGAGGCTGCCGGACACTGGCGCCACCGGGCCCTCTGACCACCACCAGTAGGCAACGGGTGAAGTGTCTTGCCCAAGGACACAACGACCAAGACTGTCCAAGCCGGGGCTCGAACCGGCAACCTTCCGATTACAAGGCGAACTCCCAACTCTTTAGCCACAATCGCCCCGTAATGTTAGCAATGGAGTGAATATGCACGCAGAACCATGCAATAAATAAAAAAGTGTGAGCAGTTCTATCTGTAACCTGCAGTACGATACACATGCAGAAGCAACGCACCGTACAGCTGGTTTTCAGCCTGTCACAGCACCTACCGTGTACACCTCAACACTGCTCAGCAGATCAGGACCACATTTGGATCACAGCATCAAAGTTCTCCCTCAACGTTCTGGCACATAAAAATGGCTGAGGACCAGTTAACTTACTGGAATGCAAGGTCAGCCGAGAGTAAACCAAAGTAAACCAAATACAAAGATGATTCTTCTAATACTCTAGCCACATATTTCCAAAGATTGTATCTATTGCCACTTTTCTTCTAGTTATGTCATCAAAGTTCTTCTTCACGGCTGCTAAACACCAATAAAAAATTCAGCTTAATGTTATAAAATGTGTTTGAACAGTTTAGAATAAACATATTAGACATTTAAATTATTTTCGTGTAACAACTTCCAGAGAAAAGTCTGAAAACTTAAGAGATATTTGATAGACACAAACTTTTTATACTGCTGGAAAATGACATAATCAGTGCATCTAAAGGGAAAATAGAGAAGCTATTAAAATGGCATGATGAATAGCCTCTATCATGGTTGTAGCTAACAGGAAAATCTGCCTTCTGTTGATCAATTTGCTTAATAGATGCACTGACTTATATATTTTAAATGTCAATTAAAACCAAGAACCCAAATGATGCATTGGTCTTCATAATGGCCTTTTAATGAGGTAAGATATATACTCGCCTTTGATTTGTCAGCTGCTCACACTGCCATTTGTGCAAATTCTCCAGCACTTCTAACGGCTTAAGAAAATGCTTAGCAGCAATAAAAAGAGGCTTCTTAATAAAAATTATGTAAATTTAATAATGGCAAGTCCCAGAATAACACATATGTAATATATAAAATCAAGGAATCTAAGCTGTTAACGGTATTTATTGTGCATTTGCCAAAAGCTGTCATTACATACTGTATAAGCACAGGTGCCCGTGCAGTGCTTTATCATTTTGTGCCACGCGTCCACTTTCGCTAACAGCCTAACCACATAGGATGGCAGAGTGAAGGAGAGGGGGCTAATTTGAACCCACCTCCACTCTTTTGGTAGACCTTTTTGTGCAATCTGACACAAATTGTATAGGAAGGTGGGCATGTTTTTCAGTGGTAAAAAATCACTGCTATTTCTAGTGAGGAGCTCTTTGGTGTGTTGGCGAGGAGTTATGACTAAGCCATTATTTGTTTCCTGAGGAGCAGCAGGTTGCCCAATGTGTGAGATGAGAAAATGAGTGTGCTTCGAGCCGGTGTCCTACCTGCTGGCACTGCTATGTAATTTCACCTCTCCTTTCCCCTGTTCGTGCACATACATATGTACACACCAGAAGATGCAAGTGTGAAAGCACACTACCTATGCAAAATGACATACAAGTACCTAGATATAGTACATAATGGACACACACCAAAGACAAGTAGATGTTTCAGTGAATGTAGAGCTATATAATCAAGTTGGACAAAAAGGTATTCACCAATGACACTGTGAGATACACCGCATGGTGCACAATTATTTGCTGTGAGATACACACAGAAACAAACTCCTGTTATTATTTTCTGCCTTTTGTTCTATTATGTGACTAAAAGCCCTGAACTGCAGACATGAAAGCATCTTCATCACCATCTCCTGCTATCATCAGGCAAACACACTATACTCTTTGATGTGAAGTGGACGCTACCAAAGGAAACGCACAGCTGTATGATCTTTCTGTTTTACAGTGTATCTGTGGTCTATTGTTCCCCACAAAATTCTCTGGAATAGTGCAGTTATTAATCAAAAAGTTCATTTGAACTGCTGTGTTGTCAAAACAGACGTAAGCTGGAGCCGAACCAATTTGTAGAGCCGACGTGTTCAAATCCTATTTAATTCTTTATTTTTGGCTTTAGTTCTTTTGCAGTTTGTGACTTTCAGTGAAAATATTTCATGAAAACATCTATCTAATCTAAATATTTTTACTGCATCTATGTGAAGGAAACTTTACAGCCTTTCTATAAAAACACTGTTTCCACAGTTCCACTTGTGGACTGCAGCTGAGTCATTGGAGGACAGAAGAATGAAAGAGGGTGAGGGGGATTTGCAGTGTGCAGGAATCATCAGAACTATGACGTTAACACACCTTGAGAGGACCGGCTCCCTCTCCACAGAAACTGGCAAATCTGCTCGGTCAGTCTTAAATTTCAAGACGTTTTAAGATGAGGCCAAAGGACGAAAAAAAAAACATTTCAATTTGTCAAACTAAATGTGTCACATTCGCTGCTTGCGTCGTCTCTCATCCCTGACGTTTTGACCCTCGCTGCTGCAGCAACTTGAGGTAGTGCTATTTTTGATAGGTCAGCATTCCCCAACATTTTAAAATGTGCCCTGTCACCAGCTTCATGTCAAAATACACTTAGTTACCATATAGACTCTCAACCGCATAGGGCATGGGCAGGGGTTTGCAGAGAATGATCACAAAGGGAACAAACGGCTGCCTTAGAGCAGTACAGTAAGTGTATATCATGTGGCAACAGCCCATTTAAATAACTAAATTCATAAACAGAGCCACATCCCCCCCACGCACGTATCTACTGTAGATCCCTCTCCCACTCACTCATTCAACACATCTTTTCCTCCTGGGTTGCCAAGGTAGCAGCCACTGTTGCAGTCAGGAAGCTCCCACTCTTAGCTCCCAAGGCCCTGCTTACACCAACACACACACAAACACACACATATACAGACACACGTAAACCACCCCCTCATGGTGGCTCCCAGAGCCTTGGGGCCAATGGACTGAAGCCTGAAGTGTGTGGGCTGGTTGGCTAGCTGCACAGCTGAGAAACAGGAGACGAGAAGCCCCCTTTAAGACTCGGATAACCCTGTTATGTCAGGAATGTAGAGCCCACCCTGCTGTACCTGCTCCTTCTGATACTGAGCAGAGTCACACCCTACCAACAGTTTTGTGGCTCACATTTGTGGGGACGAAACGATTGTCTGGGTATATCTCCTGCCTAGGCATAGTGCACTCAAGAGCGGAGGATTGGAGGGCAGGTTAACCAGCCTTGAGGCGCATTCAGCCTCCGGATCCGAAGTCGGCATAAGGGACAGTCACAACCTCTTTGTTCCATGTAAAGGGCACTCAAAGCGAAATGGGGAGGGACAGAGGCTGTCTGACGTGAGGGTCACAAGAGGAGTGGTGCAGCCAGGCAAACTCAGGATGTCCAATTCTGGGTCCCGAGCAGGGGGCGGGAGGAGATTGAATGAGGGAGGGTGCTACGACGGGGGAGACAGGACATTCTGGGACCTGGGACTCTGAAACTTTAATGTGTGTCTGCCTGCGTATGCACCTCTGAGCCTGGCAGGTCTCTTAATACCTGGCTTTGGAGATGTCAAATCCTTTTTTCATCTCTTTCCTTGTCAGCTTTGTTCACGCTATCTTCAGCCTTCAGCCCGGTTCAGGTTCAGATAAATGAAACCTGCATGTGGGATATAAACACCACACCAGATCTCCCACAACATGGTTTCAGAAAGCATTTGAAAAAGTGCGTAATGGTTTTTCACCACACGGAAAAACGTGCGCTTGTGTGATGTAAGTTTTCTGGAAGGTATAAACGTCAAAACAAAGAAATAGCAGGTGTTTTATTCCTATCACTCTTGTAATAACGTAGAAAAATAGCTTAAATATGAAAACGATTAGCTTTGCCTCCCAGTATGTCATGAATGTATCTATTTAAATATATAACCTGATGTTTATAAACTGAATATCTAATTTGCCCCCTTATGCAAGTGCAACCATTACGTCCTTGCAGATCGTGGTTAAAATGTATGTAACTAATGGAAATGTGCTCCCCGGCTCCTGCATACAAAGCAAGCCAAATCCAACTAACCTTAAGTGGGTTTTGTTGGGCTTTTTAGCAACTACAATTCATAAAAAGTATGCATCCTTATGTAAGAATTGATTTCAGTGCATCGTTCTCGAGCTGCTGTCTGTCAGAGGTGCTCCAGCTTGAACTACTCCACATCTGACATCACAGTCCATCTATTTTTCATGGCCAACATCTGCTTGGCTTGCTACATTGTCACTACGATTTGCATCAGCTCCCCCGATTCCATGTATAAAACCAACACATGGAAGGTGACTAGAGTAGTGCGCACAAAAGGCTTCAGTCAGTGTGCTTTAGGGATGTCTTTACAGGGTGCGATGTATTTCATCTGCACAAACACAAAGAAGCATATTAAAGGTGAGAGGTTTACTGCGAAAACCTGAAAAATTCTGTGGCCGCATGGGAAAATAAAAACGGCACCACAGGCAGCCAGAACGGGGCCAACGACTATTTAAAGTAAAAGTAAAATATTTAATCTGTCCCCACAAAATAAGACTTCCGAGCTCTTGGCTAGTGTAATAATTGGCACGAAATGAGGATGCAAAAAAATGGCTGCCTATAAAAGTATAACCCCACTGCAAACCCTACTCCCCTCCCTAATGCAATCAATTCTTGTTCCAGCATGAAAAGCTATTTTCTTCTTCTCCATGTCATTATGAAAACAAATGCATTCAGTTCTCCGCCAGAAATGCAGCTGATGCAGAAAAATGATCCAGAACAATGCCTTACTGACAAGGATCAGTCAATTCCATTTCTTTCTGTGTGCATATGGCCGTGTGTAGATATTCGAGAGTGCTGATTCAGTGCAGTGCAAGGTCCGCATGGGTCTTTTCAAGCTATCCATAAAGGACCGTGTATCATTTTTTCTTATGTCTAAGAGGCAGAGCTTTCAGACGGTGAATAGATTTTCAATAAAAAGAAGAAACACACAGTGGAAACATTTATAGTGCAGAGTCTGAAAGCCATTGTGGATTTGATGTAAGCATTTCTATACGTTTCTACTGCACAGAATTAACTGTAACAAGAACAACACGTTATATCTTTAAGAGCACTGGAGCTATGTGCGTGTAAGCTAGACTTAAATAAAAGATTAACCTGCATATCCCCTGTGTGTTACGAGAGCACCAGGTAGTTGTGCAAGCAGGCAAGCAGGTAGGCGTGCGGGGAGCAACAAAGACACCCAGAGGTGGCTTTTCTACCAGCTGAAGTCAGCCGGGGTGACAGACGGAGCTGAAGTGTCTACGCCTGCCTGAGCCTCACACCGTCCTGCCGTCATTGGAGCTGACAGGAGCGAGTCCACAGGAAGCTGAGGTGACGCCGAGGACCTGTCTGTCTCATACCTCTGAGAGGTCCGAGTGCTCACACCTTGTCAGCGAGCACTCACAGGTTAGCTGAAATGCAAACACTGGTGGTGGGAAGCAGATGACACAAATGCTGATTAATCAAGTAAAAAGGAAACCAAAGAAAGACTTGTGGAAATCCTTAGTATCGGGTGAGACTCGAGAAAAAATCTAAAGCGCTGTGATTTTAAAAATTCTTTATTAATTCATGGATAAGTCAGTCCTCATCAGCCTATAAGCATTATAGCCTGATCAAGACACACTTATCCATGAATTATGGTATAAGGTCTTAATACCTTATAGCCAGATGGAGACTGGTTTATCTATTAATTAATACAAGGATTTTTTTTACATTTAATTTCGTTGGACTGGCAACAACAATACTGGCGGTTTTCATTAATAATAATAATAATAATCAGGAAGTCTTTTTATTTTGTTTACTTTCTACTTGACCACTGAGCCTACCCTTTAAGAGCTTCTGACTGTTTAACATTTTCTTCCTTTTCTACCAGGACTATAGCAATCTGCCTTTTTCTGAGAAATGTTTGCTTAAAGTGAATTTGAAATAGCTGATACAAATGTACCAGGGAATCTAACCACTCCTTCTTGTGTTATGAACACCAAATACACTGGAGGAATATTTCAATCTTGTAAGGATTAAATTTTTAAACTGTTATCCAAGTGCACTTCTGAATAGTTCTGTGAATTTATTTAAATTCTTACACTTTGTTCTAGACTCGTGTTCCACATACCGAATATTAGAATATGAAGGCAGCGATGCCTCGTAAGAGCCAAACTCTCATCAAGATAGACCGCTCTCACGTTTCAGTCAGAAGTTTATCTTTTTTTTTTTCCTTAAAAGTATATGGAGATATTTATGACAGCTGAGAAAGGAGGGGTGCAGGGTACAGGTGTATGTAAACCTAAAAAAGTGGTCTCTTAACTCTCCCACCCTCCCTCTTGAAAACCTGGCGTAGTCTGTTAATGATTTGGATGACTGTGAGAGAGCATGAAGCCTCTTGGCATTCCCTGCTGGAAGGGATCTGTACTTTGTTAGCCTAAAAGTTTGCACAAGAAAATTGCACCCATGGGAGAGCAAAACAGGCATCCACCGTGGGGGGGGATATGGAGGGGAGGGCAGGATTTATTTATAGCTCTTTTTTTTGCGTTGATGCTAAGTCATCAGACAGATATTGTACTGCAGAGAAGAGAAGCAGAGCAAATGGTTTAGAAGTGAGCAAACAAACATTTCTACCTCTCTCACAGTCCTGCATTTAGGGCCCGAGTAGGTTTACGGCAATTTGGTTCGTTTTTAAACTCTCTGCAAATATCTGTTGTTAGCTCGGTTCCTCGCTGCTGCTCGGAAAATCACACTTAAGGGAAAAATCAGGTGGAGAGAGAATATGGTGATAGTGATGATGACAGCTTGTGGTATTCCGGCGTTATTTTTGTACACACCATCCTCCATTATCCTGGAGTATCTGACTCTCAGGCTCCATTTTGTGGCCATTACGGCAGAAGAGGAAGATGGTCCTAAAGAGGAATCGTACTTCAAAGGACGGGCAAGGAAGCGGCAGCGGTCGGGTCAGCGGCCGTCGTCGGTTCACTGTCAAAGCTGTCATTTCGACTGGCCTTTCAGTTGTACTTAATCTGTTATGGGGAGTCTAATTCTATGATTATATTTGCATATGTATCCGTGTATGTGTGTGTTTACTCTCTTCCCTTTAGCTGCCGGCTTGCTATCCGAGAATGGCTTGGTGATCTCGACTGCCTGCCTAGTGCTCTTTAATGAGATTATCAGGAGAAGAGTGTCAGTAAGTAGGATCTAAAATGAAAGCCATTATGGAGCATTATCACAGAGCTCCACCACCCCGGCCCCCCCCGATCCATCTGCTGTACGGCCACCCACACAGCCACTACACCCAGATTACAGCCGTGATTAGCACCGCAAAGTGCTGCTTAATTTAAACACCTCTGGAGAACATGTGGCACTTTGCTGCATTGCTGATTCGCTGCGCTTGAACACACACACACACACACGTGTGCGCACGGAGGGCAAAGATGGATTTCTCCTTATACACAACGCATTCTCTCAAGTGCTCGAGTTATTTCGAGTGACGTCGGACCGAAGGCTTGTGTGCAACTCTGAAGTGTTCGTGTCATATTTGATTTCTTACAGGTGTATACATTCAACACACAACTGACTGTTGCGTCTTCACCTACCTTTGATCTCGCAGCGTGCGAGCAGTGATGTAAGCTTTGTAATGTTTGTCTTTCTTAACAGCTACTATTGTTGTCACACTTTCTTGACAACAGCAAATATGAGGAAAGATTAAAGGAGCATATATGAAAACTTGATAGAAAGTGAGAATTGACAGATGTGTGCAGAGGCCGGACTTCTTTCTCACTGACGCGTCCAGTTTAAATTTTCAGAAGAGAAAGCAAAGCCTCTTCAGCTCAGTCAGATTGTAGTGATTCACCTTGTATTTCCCCTTTTCTTTGGCCAAACATCGAGTGTGTTTACATGGACATGAATATGCCCATTATGAAGCTTATCCTAGTTTTTAAAATGCATATTCAGAAACTGACATTTACTTGGTTATGCGGGTATATACCTGCATATGTGCAAAATAAACATACTATCCCAGTTGTTAATACAGGCTGTCGTTTACATGTTAGTGACATTTACATGCAACGAACTTTAGTTTTGATACCTGTGATCACACTTTACAATAACTTCACTGTGATTATTAACCTGACTTGCTCCACTATAGAAATTGGAAAACCTGCATCCTGTAGCCTGACTACGTCAAACTTGAAAAGTGCAGAATTTCAGATACTTTCGGTGTTGCCATTGATTGTGTTTCTATTTACTTGGGATCACTCGGCTGAAGCATCACATGGGTAGTCAGCAGTATGAAGATGCAAAGATAATCATATTCACATGCACTGACAAAAAAAAGGACTATTTAAATAACCAGGATACTTACGTCCATATAAACACACTCATTGAACTGCAAAATGTCCTGATTTTTACTTCGACTATATCACATATGTATTTTTATTTTGGTGAAACCCACTTTTAAGACTCACTAGGCACACCTCAAATTATAGTCCAAATTAGCGGGATCTTTTCCTAGTTTCTAAAAAGTTAATATTTGCGAAGTACAGCATCAGTATCCCAGTGCACCACAAAGAAGTCTCAGTTTTGTACCTGTGATCTTATCGCGAACCAGCTTGCAGGACTCGATCTCGCCGATGCTACCGAAGAGGCTTCGGAACTCTTCCTGGGTCATGTTCTGGGGCAGGTAGTTGACAATGAGGTTTGTCTTGCTGTCGTCGTTTGTTGGGCCGGTCTGCATTGGTGAGGGGCAGCCACGGCTGTTGTTGGTTGGCCCATTGGCTGTGGTTCCTCCTCCACTGGGGCCATTTGTCACTGGAGCCTCCATGTTACTGATGATCTGGAGAAGGGAGGAAAAAGGGACACACCAGGAAAGGAACCACACAGAGAAAGGGTAGGAAGAGACAAAGAGATGTGGCCATCATTAACAACATTTTCTTATTAAGTAGCTGCAACACTGTATGTGTAGTAAGCCTTACAAGACTCTGATGATTTTCCAAAATGTTATTTTGAAAAATTATATTAAAAGTCTCAATGAAAAGAAGAGAATCAAGCTGTGCACCCTACAGCCTTTGCTGTCTGCAGGATGCACAGCTTGATTCTCTTTGAAACAATGAGACATTTCAACATTAAACAACTGCAATGAAAACTATATTTTACAGTAAATATTAGTTAGTTAATATTCTTCTGTGGAAAAAGTAATTACACTCTTGGCTTTAGAAAATCGTATTAATAGTAGTAACTTTTTTTAAAATATCATTGCCTATAAGACATTCTCTAGACTAGCTCAGTAGGTAGATGGTGGCCCCCGTGACTGAACGGCTATCCTGAGGTACCCCTGAGCAAGGTATTGTCTCTACACACTGCTCCCCGGGTGCCCAATGGCTGCCCACCGCTTCACTGAGTGAATGGATTAAATGCAGAGAGGAATTTCCCCACGGGGATCAATAAAGTATACATTAAAATTCGTGATGGCACTTTCATCAGTTTTTCTCCCTACATGTTCCAGATGTTTGAAATCCCTCCAAATAATTTCAGAAAGATTCAAATCTGAGTTTTATTCTTAAATCCTCTTTTTTATAACTTTCATTCTTTTGTAACTTAATTTCTTCTTTTCGATTTGCTGCATTTGATTCTCTATTTCATATTTTTACCATGTTGGAAGGTCTACTTCCAGTTCAATTTCAAATTTCGGACGGATGGTCTCAAATTATCTTAAAGTAATGTGATTCATAGTTGGATCAATACCTGTGAGCACTGTTTAAAGACAAATTTTGTTAGATTTTTCTTTGTGACTAATGTGTTTGTCTTCTTAAAATATGAACACGATTAAAATTTAGGTTTTACATGTCATATGTCCAGGTACTACTTTTTCCCTTTTATTCCTGCCTTTATAACTGATGGTTAGGTGATGAATATATACATTACAGATAAGGGTGAAAAATTTGTCCTATATAATTAATGTTCTTTTCAGACCTAAAAAAATGTGACATTAGCCTTGATCAGCGAAAAAAGGCCTGTGTGTGAGCAGTAATGCTGTCAACAAGTAATTAAAATGCATGATCAACATAAGTAAACCCTTGCACAGAGTCACAAACTAAATATGCAGTGAAAACAGTGCACACACTACATTCACCGTATCTAAACACTGAGAAATAAAACAAACGGCAGACACAAAGAGGATAAACAACTTAATATTCACGAAGGCAGTAAAGCCTCTCTGAAATGTTCTCTGATAGCTACTGAGGTTTGTAGGAGGGGGCAGTAACAGGGGCAGCCCTTCAGCTAACGATCTGACTGCTGATGCTGCTGCTGTGACAGAGAGAAGTTTGCATTTTCAAATCTGGCTTTTGCAGAGCATCTCAGGATCAAAGTGTTCAAGGAGGAACTGTGAGCCTGGTGTAAGTGTGAGAAAACAGGGGGAAAAGGGTGAGAAGGAGTAAGAGCCAGAGGGGGAGGTATTGCACTTTGCTTCTCTAACACTAAGAACACATTTATATTTATCAAATGCTTATCCTAGTGAATATTCCAACAAAATGCACAGGGAGCTTATATAAACATTTGCATAAAGATAGTTATTTATCAAATTAATAGCATAAAAAAACTAATTTGAGATGGAGACAATGCTGATGAGTTTCCCTTGACTCTGTCTCACACGTAAGCACTTCAGCGTTTTACTTTTAGAAACAATAATGATGTTGATGCTGCAAAAAGAGTCACGAAATCTACTGCAAGACTCTTGAAATCATAAAATTGGGCAAAAGCACCGCAAATGACCTAACATGCTGAAACCCAAATTAAGATGCAAATATTCTTTAATCTCATTCAATCAAATTTTTAAAGTCATCACTCACATCTCTTCTTTCCCCTGCTAAGCTATTCAGCTTCCAGGCTATTTTTAACTATTCTTAAGTACACGCAGACAGCCTGCACTTGGAAGCAGGGCTAGTATTAGCAAAGGAGAGACGACACTCGAGCCGTATTTCGCTCTATTTCTGGATTATCAAAAGGCCGGACCTGTGTTCTAATAATATACCTCAAAGCAGAATTTAAAAATTTCCCAGTTTGTCCAGAAATAGTTTACGATGCGTGTACTTTAATCGCTCTGCTTTTATCTGTCGACGTGTGGTAATAAATGAAATGGCAGATGAAACCGTTAACCGTTGAGTTACCGTACAAACACCATATTATAATTAAGCATGCATAAAATTGGGCTCGTTCGGAGGCTGAATTGGTAAGTAAAGTGAATTCAAAACAGATGACCTAGAAAAGTCAACAGTACATTTTAATGAGGAGTTGAGAACAACTAGAGTACAATGAGCCTGTGGTTTTTATTTGAATCTGTAAAACTGTGAGTATTTCTACCTCCTACCAACTAGACCAATAAAATCTTAAGGGATAGGACACGGCTGCTTGGATGGGTTAAAGCATCCATTTCTTCCCTGACCTTTAATATTCCTTTTATCATTCAGTATCCTTCTTTTCCTCTGTCTAGTGTTTAGTAGCAGCTCCAAAAACACATCAGCCTTAAATCTGCTTCCATCTTCTTATTTTTAACACACACACGCGCCAGCACACGCTTTCATGTATTCGCAGTCTGTGGCATCTGCAGTGAGTGGAAGAGGCACGCACTCAAAGGCACACACAATCACACATACAAAGAGAGAACAATGGCTCAAGCCCACAGCAGAAAACAAACAGACAGGGAGATGTCTAAAAGCTCTCAAGATGAGAGCTGCATGCAAATTGTTCTTTTGACAGTATCCTTCCCTACTCACTCACCACTCTACCACAACACAGATACAGAGACAGACTGAGAAAGACGGGGGGAGAGAGGGAGACTGAAGAGGAAGGAGAGAATAGCATCTAGCCATAACAGAGTTGATTGGAGAGAGCCTTATTAAATCTGTTTACATTCCCTGCTGGGCTCCATTCTGTCAGAGAGACTTTCAACTCCATGGGACGTTTTCTGAGGAGGTTTTTACACCAAAATGGCTGCCTCTAATTAACAGGGACCTGCCGAGTACCAGTAGCCAATTATATTCCTCTCCTTGTCCCTGCCTACCAGCATTTGTGCTGCTCAGCAGTCCACTTCATGTTGGTTGTGAACACTCTGGCTGTCCCTGCTCTCCCACTGTGGAGCCTAGTGCTGAGAACAGACTCGCTGCATGTCCTGCTGACTGGGTACAACACATAGCCAGCACTCATAGGCTCTCAGGCTCGAGATGCGGCTTCTTTTACTCACAAGTTATCCTGCTCCTTGTGTAGGAGGCCGAGCCAGCACCAGCGCGTCTGGCTAAAAGTAATGCATCTAAACTGCGTGCAGCTGTTGAAAGCATATGAAACGGATGTGAGAGCGCGTTAGAAAAGATCTGATATAAGCTGTTGCCATTAGGATGAAAAATATCAATACCCATTCGCTGTATCGAATAGATTGGCTGGACTACACCAGTGACTTATAGTCATCGTTTAGTTAAAGCAAAGCGCAGGCTGAGGGACGTATCGCTTTTACTTTTAACGGCTGCTCGAATCCTCGACGCAAGAGAGAAAATCAAATTAAAAGCCGGATATAAGAAGGAGCAAATTGAGTAAGACTTTCGGAAAGCAGATGTCTTTTAGAATTGCCCACATTTGCAGCTTTGCATGTTAATGGAATGGTAAATAACTGTTTTTAAGTACTAAAACGTAAATGGTTCCATATAAACAGAGAAAATATGAGACATCAAAGTGCAACACTCGTTAACGGCTTCCTAAATTATATGCACAGGATGAACATGTCAGCTTTTCACTCTTCTGTGCATAGCCCCCTCTACCCTCGCAACCCCGTCCATCAATCTCTGCTCAAGTTCCAACTGTCTCAGTCAGCAGCATCACCGACCAGTGTGCATTAATGTGAACACAGTGCAACATCAGATCATATTACTTCATGGGTGTGTAAAATGGCTGGGCCATCCATTTGGCAGCAGTAGTCTCCTTACCATCTTTGGCTGTGTCAGCAATCCCTTCTCTGCCCAGCCCTGGAGCTGTGGGAGCTCTGCCTGACGCCACTGTGTCTCTGTCGACCCCTATGGAGCGGAGCACAGGGAGGGAGGGATGCACAGCCCACCGTCAACATCATACACTCACTTTACAAGGTTAGGGTTGTAGTGGGACTTGGGGAGTGGAGGGGTTGAGGATGTTGAGAAAATGGCAGCTCACTAGAAAAACACAGTTGCACCTTTGCAGTCCCCATCAGCCGTAATAAAACAAAGACAGGTGGCTCAGGGGTTTTCGTATTTGTCTCTCCGTTTAGTTTCTCGTTTGTCGTAAAGTAACGAATTCAAATGCTAACACTGGATTTGGTGAGACAGAAATGTGGCCGAATCTATTATTTCTTTCATTTATTAAAACTGACGCGAGCACCTTCGGAGCCGGCAGAATAAAACCGAATGTGTGTTGATGTTGGCAGATTGGTGTGGGGACTGCAATGACCTTGGCAGGGTTTATAATGAGGGTTTCCCTCTTGCTCTCTGTGGGTAAACAAGCCTGTGGTTGAAGAGACAGAAAATGCCACAAATGAGCAGGAAGTCTGTTCGCTGGCTCTCCAGAGCAGGGGGCTTAAATGCCTGCAGCTATCTACAGATGCTACAACAGCCAATTTAGCAGGAGAAGAGGAAGAGAGGAGGTATGACCTCTGCCTTCATTTACTCCTTCAGAGGGATGAAGAGCGGGAGTGAGGGATCAGATGGGAGGATGTAGAAAAGGCAAGGGCTGAGTAATGGGGAAGACATTTCCAATACTTCAAAGAAAAGGAGAGACAGTGGTGGGGGAGGAGGAAGAGAGTCTGTACATGTTCTGTTGTCAATGTGTCTTGTAAACTTAGGCAGGAATGCATAATGGAGGTCTAAATGAGAGTGAACTGTCAGCTTCAAAAGAGAAAAAGAAGATACAGAGGGGCAGAGAGGTCAGGGTGGAAAGGAGGACAAGAAATATAGCTTCTCCTTGCCGACTGACAGAAGCGAAAAATGCAGATTTTTTGGGATCGTATGGGGGGAAATCAGTTGAGCCACCTTTTGTTTTAATATGGCGAGGACCAAAGGGTTCCTATTGAATAGTCTGCAAATCTGACTGGTACAAATTAATGACAAACATTTTTTTTGTGTTTCAGGCTTTTAGTTATGCTAATGTCAGTGTCATGCAGGTGTACCAAAGCCAGTAAGCGTGTATTTAAAATCATTTAAGAGAGTCAAGAGTGGGCAGTTGGAGGGATAGCAACTCCCCACATTAGTCACAACTTAAAACCACCACATACAGTGTCGTGGACCAGCATTCATCTCATTAGGAGGGCAGAGGGCAACATACTCTACAGTCAATTTAAAACAAATGTCCCAATAAATGTAAAGTTAAGTGGCTACCCTGAAAAAAGGAAACGTTAGGCAGAGGTGAAACATCCAAATCTTTTTCACCCATTCTGCAAAGCTTTTTATTTACATTGCCGTGTGCCGCAGCAAGCAGACAATGCAGCGTTATCATAGCAAGTACAAATGTGGTGATAAAAATGTAAGAAGCAGCAAGCAGATGTACATGAGTCAATTTAAACAGCTAACGCATAGTGGAAGGGTGCATAATGCTGGCAAAAGGAATATTACATTTTCTTAGAAGTGCATCTCATTTCGGAGACACTGCTCAGTGCTCAACCATTCGATAAAACAAAGAAAGTCTCTCTCACTCACACACACACACACACTTTCATCTTTCTTCGTAGTCTCACTGTCCTTGCGTTTATCACATGAACACACGTGTGCGTCTTCTGATAAAATCTCAAATAACACTGGAATAACAGCGCAATGCAATTACATTCACCAACCATTGAGATGAAAAACTGCTCATGGATACATTTTCAATTATTCAGGGAATACATTTCAGTCTGTGCTCAGATGCTGGGAAAGGTTATTATATAATCAATACACTCTATAACGCCATTAATATTTTATGCCACAAAAGTGCTTCCTGTCTCCTTGGGCTCCCAACCAGTGGTATCTGGGCACTGCATTTGAATAGGACGAGCTTTTTCCACCTCCAGCAGCGAAGACGTGTATACATTTGCTTTCCTCTAACACTGGGAAATACACTAGGCCCACACGCAGCTTCCATCCGTTTTAGTCTACCTTTTCCTCCATATTATGCACAAGACAAGCTCACATTTCTTTTCTCCACGTGCCTAAGACACCGGTGGCACAGTTTTACCAGAATTTAGATGACAAAGTCGTTTTAACTTCCGTTTCACGTTTATCCCTCCTGTTCCGCTTTTAGCCAATAAAGCTACCACTTTATTTTTCTGGCCTGGTGCAGCCCCCTACCCCCCCCTCCTCTTACAGAGCTTAGACAATCAATTTACCCTGACTTGGCCAGGATAGATGGAGGCTGTAGAGACTGTGGAGCAGACAGTATGCTGCAGGATCTCTCCACTGATAGACACACTGCCTGGCAGCTACAAAATGGAGCCAGCATGCAACCATCTGACTTTGCCTCATCATCTTGCTTTATATAATTTGCCATTTCCTTATGCCTTCTCCAACTTGTTTTATTCTTTAAAATTCTGACCAGTTTTTTAAATGAGAAACAAATGGATCAGGTCAAATTCTGGATTTGCTGTCAGCTACAGACACACTGCTAATTACGTGCCCGCCTCTTGCCACCACAAAGCAAACTTCAATTCTCTCTCAGTCTGACAAACTGAAACGGAATTGGAGTTCTTACCAAACTGACTTAGACACAAAGAGATTAATACGACTTTACTATCTCAGTTTCTCGGCCAGTCGAGTTCCGTGTAATGCTCTCTGCGCTATTGATTTTTATTTTTCTCTCCTCTCCTTTTCTTCCTGGAGATCTCTCTCTCCATCTCTCCACCTCCACCATCCTCTTCCGAGCTCTGAAATGTCCTGCAGGTCAGACGGATGCTGGGCCGGATCAATCAGGGAAAGTAATCTGGGACGCCTCATGCACGCAAGCACACACACAGACACATCACAGATACTCACCAACCCACACACACACACCCTTCCTCTGTTGCACTCTGGCCTGCCTGCCTCCAGTCTCATTGATCTGCATCTACTTTACCAAATGGATTCTTCTCTTCTTCTATCCTCCTCCACCTCTTTTCTCTCTGTGTGACTCAGAATAATAAATGTTCCAGACCGCGCGAGACGTGTACGTAAGCAATTTTTCATTTAACTTTGGCTTGACTTTTTTTTCCCTCTCGCTTCTTTTTTGTGATGTTTCAGTCTTCCAGTGAGATCGATGCAGCTTTCCCACACACTTCCTCGCAGCCCCTGGGTAATCAGCACATACTTGTGTAAGGTCAGAGGTCAGGAGATGATAGGATAGGGCCAATTGCTGTGGGGTATCTCAAGATCTCAAGATTTCACAGACAATTATAGGACGACCCAGTGTTCTTGTTTTCAGATGATGAAGCTCTGATGTATTCCTCAGTATCACTTGTTTCTGAGAGTCTGTCTGAACGTAAATACTGACACACTTTGCATTTGAATGTATATGAAGGAGTCATATAACTTTCTCCACTCTATTCAGATTTATCTGGTCCAATCACTTATATGTAATTTTTAAATGCATATTTTCCATACAGAGAGCATCCTTTAAGCACAGAGACTCTGAGGACCTGCATTGCTCTATACATACGTACAGTCGTTCTCATTCACACACACAGACACACACGCCAAAGTCTCCTTTGCTCAACCAAACTGTAGGCGGAACTGAAGCCATTTGTCCACTGGCTGAATCCCAACTCTGCACCAACGCATGCAGAAAATTGGTGAGCATCTTGACTCTGGAGATGACACTTCAATTTGTTGAGCTCCAGTGACTGGTGCTCTGCAGTTCATCCCTTGTGGGCGCATGAGATCAGCTGGACACCTGCCTAGCTGTTTGGCTGAAGCCTGGAGCACAGGGGACCGGGCCTTGGAATTGAAGGCCTGGCCTTGCCTGTCAGTCCAAGTCCCTGTCCCTTAGCCCCAGCCCTGGCCTCGCCTCTCAGGTCCTCATCACAGTTCCTCTAGTTTCACACCCGTGCCAGGGCTAGTCCCTTGCCCGATGCCTTTGACCCCTATTTCTCAGCCCTGAGCTGCAAGTCACTGCAGTGCCATCTTCCCAACAGCGGTCTTCCCCTGAAGGGCATCAAATCCCATGAACAGCTTCCCAGCCTTTGTTCCACTTCTAGCTAGTGTGGCCAGCACCTCAGCTTCCAGCTCAGTCAAATCAGCAAGATGTCTCTGCTGTGCATCACTGTCTGTCCTGCTGTAATCCCTGTGACTGATGGGAGTGATCATTGTCGAGGCCCTAAGCTAGAACATTTTGGTGGATTAAAGAGGCTAAATCATGGTCTCAGCTGCTACATTTCCATTTCCATCCTTAATTAAATGTAAATGTGGTTAAAGGTTTTAGTGGAGATGGTATCTATCTAACATGTGGGGTTTATTCACAAAGTAATTACCTCGTTTCCATGGATGGTGGAGAATAGGTTTGTTTGTGATCCCTGATATAGCTGTGATTTAACATGACACAAAATGTGTCCATCCATTTTTAGAATACGAAAATCCTGTTTGCAATGGCTCGGTTAACATTTGGTTACTTTTACAGACTGCGGCTCTTGTGACACTGCAACAGAACCTACAGTAGCGCCATGACAAAGACTTGCACTACTCTGAGTTGCATTTCAGGGAAAAGCTTATGTTTCTGTACAACACTCATTTCCGTGTTGAGCTGAAGCTGCTTTTCGCCGGGTGGGGACGGGGACAGAGGACGCAAAAACCGACAACGAGGCAGGCAGAGCAGGCGGGCTCATCTGACTGAATCAGCACCATGTGTCATGAGCGAGGACACCACCTCCACAAGTAGCTGGCAGGTGAACGCGGCCACGCACCTGTGCAGGCAACCAGCCATTTTAGTGAGATTGCCTCCTATCTTTAGCAAAACACACTAAGGAAAACTAGTGCATACATAAACAAACATATGGCATCATGCACAAATACACAAGATTCACTCAACCTCTCAAACATTCTCCCTGTTTCTGTGCCCACCTGCACATGTTGGGTCAAAAATAAGCAATTCAGCAATGTTACAGCATCGCAACCTAACGCGTATTACTTGCTTGCACTACCTTATAGCCATGCTAAAAGTAACCTCCCCATAAGGGGAGACCAACAGAATAAGAAACTTGTACACTCCTCTGACTGAACTCAATTTTCAGCATAATTCACAGTAGTGGGTCTAATTAAAACTGGTTTGAGGCTGGAAGTGGTAATATTGGCTTTGTTTAACAGGTATTTAAAAAGCTATAAACAGCCTGGGGGTATACGATAAGAACAAAACCTACAGCACAGCACTTACAGAGAGAACAAGGGAGAGACAGGAACACTTGCCTGGCTGCTAAGCAGAGGCAGTGCTCGTCCTAATCTAATCACTGTTTCCCCCATCAGCGGCATCTCAGACACGGCCTGCCTGTGTGCGTATGTGTGCACGTACGTGCGCGTGCGTCTGCCTTGCAGCAAAGGCATAGAGCTAAATCACATAGACACCGAATGACCGTTGTACTCGAGAATTCATTCCACAGCCCTGGGTACTATGTGAGTGTATGCTGGTGTGTATATGCGTGCGCTGAACTAATCTGGTTATTGATTCGACTCTGAACCGGAGCTCATATAATCAAATAGCTGCAAGGGAAAAGGACAGCCGTCCGTCATCTGTCTTAATGAGTAAACATTTTGATGAAGGCAAAGAATAACTCAAAGCTACGTGTAGAGGCAGAGGAGGTTACAGCTTCACTGATAGAGTGACAAGCTGAAACTTTACAGCAATCCAGTGGCGGCTGCTCGGTAATCGTCGTCCTATGCTAAGCGATATTGAAATAGCAAACTATTTCATGCCTATTTCACGCATATGTACTTTGCTCTTTTGAGTCTTTGGTACAGATAGAATCTTGGCATCATTTAAAGCTTTTGTTACATTAACTACCATATAAACCTAAAAAAATAGCCGTCTTTTGAATATGCCTCAAGTCTGATACCTTAATATTTCAGTCACTTTTCTAAAACTATAAAGTTTCCCCATACTAGTAGCTACACAATCAGTCTGGAGTTTGACTTGTCGTCTGTGAAAGTCTAATCTCAGTTTAACTCGATGTGAGAGTGGTGCAATCATAAATGGCTTCTACTGCAGCACGAAGATAGGAGAGCGAGACACACAAGCCTACATGTATACCAGCACAGCTAACAGACGAGGCCCGCGGCACACCAGCTAAACCATTAAGTGTGGCGTGCATTCAAACGAACAGATTAATCCCCCCTACTGCTACGTAGTGCAGAGTAATTGAAAATGTCTACAGGAGACTATCTCTGTTCATATACTGTGGCGTATGCTTAGGAGACAATGTATAGAGGGAGGTGGCTGATTGCCACGGAAAATTCAGCAGCAGCGCTTTTTAGTCTGACAGAATGTGCCGGAGAGCCGTGCATCTACAAGATAGCACAAATCTACCTTCCTACCGTTCCAATTTTCTCTCCCCTTTTCTTTTCTCTCTCTGTACCTCCAGTATCGACTTGACAGGTGCTGATCATGACTAATCCTGACGTTTGTTGGTTACGATAAGGATCTGATGTACCATATTCTTCATTTCCATCAAGGTGTACTGTTTAGGAGGGATGACATTCCTCTCAATTGTTAAGGGAAAATGCGTTTACTGTAATCATCCGTATTCCTTTCGGGACAAACAAATCTATTATCAGAGATGCCATCCCAGATCTGAGTAGTTAGCTCACGCTGCTGAACCTATGCTGGGTAAGTATGGTTGATCTCGGGGAAAATAGCCTTTTTATCAACCTCTTTTATTTATATATATATA
>NW_024582403.1:1662087-1678357 GCF_018398535.1 Haplochromis burtoni | reverse complement strand
TTGATAATTATTATTTTTCTATGAACTTCTGTAATACCAGTCATCATTATTAGGGAGGAGAAAATGTGATATATCAGTAAGACTGAAGCCCAAGTTTCCCCCGATACATATACAGTCACTAACACACACACACACATATGTATATATGTATGTATGTGTGTATATATATATATATATATATATATATGAGAAGATGCTGTAGTTTCGTGTGTTAGTTTTAGCATACACAGTGGCCCCTAGCTTTATGAGTTTATGAGATTTCCTGGTGTCTTGGTTTATTCCATATGGCAACACTGGTCTTTTTCCTCCTTGTGTTCGCATTGCTACTGAAGATAACTCTAAATGACGCTGTGTGGGATTCTGTTTTTGTAGGCCTTAATGTGTCTATTACCAGCAACAATGGTGCCATTTTGTAGCATGTTCAGTTGCATGTTCAATCTATAATTCATCTGGCTACAGAAATATATAAATGTTTAATATGTCAGAGGCGGTGAGGCCTGTCGAAAGCATGACCTTGAAACGTCCTTTAAACATCACACGGCTACAGCACTGGGGCCAGTTAAGCTGCCAAAGCCAAAAAATAGGAAAAAAAACATGCAACGTGTACAAACACACGCTCTCACTCTTACACATTCACACAGCCCGTCTGCCTGCTGACGCTTTCCACTGCTTTCTGTTCCCTTTTTTCCTGGGATGCAAAATGCAGATGAGACGAGTCAGCCGCTTGTGCACAGTCTCAGGAGAAACTGCCAGTCAAATCCAAACATCTGTATGAATACCAAAACACACAGGGTACAGTGGAGGATGAGAGAAAGAGAAGGAGGGGCGAGGGACATAGAGAAGATGAGGGAGAGAGTGGATCGAGTAGAACGAGCAGTAAAGTAGCTAGGAAAGCCAGTGTTCCTCTCTCTTTCTGTATTTTTGACTGAACAAAGAGCCATATACACATGAATACCTCTTTCCTCCCACTGTATTTTCCATCGGGATATTTATTCTGAAAAGCAGCGATGCACAACAAGGGCTCGGTCCTGTGTTTGCTAGTGGGCTGAGGCGCTAACACTCCCCAGCTGATTATGTGTCTGTCTGTAGCAGTTTGAGCTGCTGCCAAAGGAATTAGGTCTAGTATTTGTGAATGCTGTTCCCCTCACAGCAGAATGCCTCACCATGCCTCTCAAATTTCTAGCTTTTTTAAAAAGGAGAGGGAAAAAAAACATTTTAAATAAATGAAGGAAATCACTGTGGAAGCCTATTAAATTTTCAACGTGACCGTTTTGTGAGTCTTCATGTGTGTTTAGGCTTCGCACAAAAGGAATATTTAAAAACCAAAGCGTGCTAATTGGGACAGAGATTGTTACAGCAGCTTCTTATTCAAACAGGCTTTTGGCTCATTAACTGCTTCCATCCAGCTTTTGTTTAAAGAAAAGTGGAAAAGACATTTAAAGACAACAAAATATTTTTCGATGTACCACCAAAAAGCTGATAGATTGCATAATGTCGTCACGCAAAATACGCTGCAGCAGTGGCACAAGCTCTTGGCTCAAATTAAGCGCAAACCCAAATATCCTGGCATCTTAGTACTGTTATGTCACATGCAAATCAAATCTTTACTTTTCAAATGTCAGCCAGCTACATATTTATACATAAATGGGATGTGTTAGTCTCAAGGGATAATAAATATTTTGTCTGGGGTAATTCTGATTTCCTTTTTTTGTGTTTGTGTAGGGGAGGGTAATTGTATCTTTTCAGGTGTACGACCTGTTTGGTCATCACCTTCTTAAAATATTAAACTATCAGATTTTAATCAGGAATATTAATTCCTACAGAATCTGCACAGATGCATACATAGTTAAACTCCTTTTCTCTGGTTCACACATCACTATCACATCTATCTAAAAGTCTCCTGAGAAAACTCTCTATAGGATGTTTTTATTGGACTCGCTGCACTAAAGTTGCCATTATCCTTGCTGACTTCTCTCTACGCGTCTCAGCTTTGATAAATCCTTTTTAATGTGCCTGAATGGGTCTGGTCATTTACACCTACAGCTAGAGAGGCGGCATACACAGTATGAGACACAGTAACACCTACATACTGTATATAAACAACACCACGCAACGCACACAATGTGACCATTTGACATTTCATCTAATTACTGTGGATGTGAAAAACCTCTGCCTGTAAAAGCTGAATCAACAACAGTAACAGCAGCACAGCCATAACTGTGCTCTCTTAACACGACAAACAGATGACCGCCATAGGCCTTCTGCTTATTTTGCATTTGTCCTTGTCTAAAGTAAACTTTACAAAACTTAGTGAGAAATTAGTGTTGACAAGCAATGCATAACCAGGGACAATACTAATTTTTCACTTAAACCTAAAAGTCTATTTTTTATCTTCAGTATAAATTACAAGCTGCTAGTTTTGATAAATCCTCTTAAAAGCAAACAGCAAATCAGCACTGACCCAGGAGAGGAGTTTAAAGGAAGTCAAAGGAGGCTGTTTTGGGGGAATTTTGTTATTCTGTGACAAACATCAGAGGTCCGAGTGTTCTGCCTCAGTTTGTCAGCTTTGTAATAAGAGGCAACTTTCAGTATAGAAGCAAATTATTTCACCGAGTTGAAATATGAAAACATATAAGTTTGAAAATAAAAAGAAGAAGAAGTTTATTTTTTTTTGCTATCAATATTATTAATATCTGTAATTAAATATAGTTACAAAGGCAAAATATCTGTGGATCTGGTAATAGTGTAAGACTAAGTTTAAACCCCGCTATGATCATGATAACACCAGGAACAGTTAAAGGTCTGGTCAACAGTAAATAATGCAACGCAAACATTCACATTAAATCCGTCAGAGCGGATGTTTGTGTAAAGACAACTGGAAAGAAGATTAAGAGGCAGCTGTTCCTCTGTCCGAACCACTTCACCCCTCTCACTTTATGTATTTGCTTGGTCTCTAATGAGGCTCTACTTAACAATGTCACTCTCCATCTGTACACGTGTCAGTCGGCCCTCTGATGCACACACGCAATCAAACACAAACACACAGAACCAGTCGTGCAGAAGCGCATGCTAACCTGTCACTGAACTGATGAAGCAGTGTTTCTTTATTGTCTGTGTAGCTCTAGTTCTGTATTTGGGAACTTATCATCCACATATTTTTCCTCTGTGTCTGCAAATCACTTTTATTGTTCCTTCAAAAACCTTACATGCTACATACTCGTACACCCATCTGTTCGTGTCTCAGGTCTTTGATCTTCAGTTACATTTAAATCCCGAGCACATGGTCAGTGCACTGTAGCTAATAAATTCCTCATACACCCCGCCCTATTAGCATTGATGTGTAACCTTCGAGCTTGTGGTGTTCTGCCTCGGGGTAATAGAGCCACTGCGCATTTGTGTGTATCTGTGTGTATTTTTGTAAAATGATGGCCTGTCTCTAGAGCAGGTCCCCCACTGGTTCCCATCAGGAGGCTTCATGGATGCACACTCATCTAATACTTCCAATACTAATGAATATTCCACTTTTTCACCCGCTCTCTCACTGGTCCTTGTCATTCACATTGTGCGTCCACCTCTTCCAAACTAAGTTGTGTCTGTATCTACAAATTAAATGCTGCACACGCTTTCTCTCACACCCCTACGTTTGTCTTCTTACGTCACCACTCTACCTGTGATACAGGCCTCTACACCCATGCTACACTACGGCTGCCAGCATGCCAGCTAGTGCCCGTAGCTGCGGCACCCAAGGAAGAGTCGCCTTCCTTTCAATTAGCATTTTGATTACTTTGCGAAGGAAAACTAGCCGGTAAACGCAAATAAAAAATGTACTTGCTGACAAATGCTTCTGTTGTTCCTAATGGAAATACCCAAGTGAGTCAGTCCACTTTGATGATGGCAAGTGAACCATTTTGAAAAAAGATAGATGCTAAATAATAATAATGACTCTGCGGTCATAGCATTGATGAATCGGCAACGAGGCTCAACTTTGTCTTTCTGTTTCTGACAGGTAAAAAAACAACTGGGAATAAAATGGCTGCTAGTTTTATTAGTCTACCTCTCACTCTGTCGCTTGAATGTGATGGATGAATGGGTAAATGGATGCAATGTTAAAGTGAAATTCAGCGAGAGCAGGCAAAGCAGAATACTTTAACAGCTTGTAATCATCACTCCTGTGCTGACAAGTGAGCTCGCGCACGCACTTACACATAGCCGTAAGGGGCATAAAACTTGAGAATGAGGGAAAGAATGCACGACATTATAATCTATTGTAATCCAGTCATGCGCGTAACTCACACACCTACTCCCATCTTTTCTTCAGCTCTGGCACAATACATGGACAGCACACCCTCGGACTGTCTATACAAGCGGCGTGACAGATAACATGGCTACTCATTTAACTTACATGCAGTACTTTGCATAAATGAATGGCAAATCCACAAAAAAGTCCAGTTTCCTTACCATGTAAAAAGACATTTAACCCTCAACCATGTGCGATCTACCTCTGCAGCACTATACACAGGTAAATATTTCAGAGTGGTGCAAAGGCTGGAAAAACAGGGGACACCTACACAGCCCTGACTTCAACATAAAATGGGTGCTGTTCCCCTCTTTTAACCCTTCCCTCCCTATTTCCTTACTTCTTTTCCTTCCTCCGCACGTTTCTCATTAGCCCGATATCCGTCTCCGTCCCTCCATCTGCCTCCCTCATTTTTTCATTCTGCCCACGAACCTACAGTGTAACCCCCCGCTGTAGCCCTCGTCCCCGTAAGAAGGAACTTAACATTCTGCACAACAATAGTTCAACAGTATCGCAGTGCTCGCTGAGCAAGAAGAATAATTCTGACTGACTGTGGGTGGACAGTATATCTACAACTACAAGCTACCCAGCTCACTATAGGATGCTCAAAATTAACCAGCAGTTATCATCGTACATTCAAGTATAGTGGCAGGCTGCCTGTAGCCTTCCTTACCATCTTAAACCCATTCCACTCCATTTGGGAGATGCTGGCCGTTGTCTCACGTTCTCTCTCTCCTCACACAACAGCTACAGCAACGCCTCAGAAAAGAAAAATCCCCTACTCTTTTTAAAACTCTTATTCTCCTCTGACACAGTCTCCTTATTTTTCCTCTCCTCTGCACTCTTCCTCTCTGCCTGATTCTGAGTCTTAGCAGCGAGCAGAGAGCAGCGTGCTAGAGGTGTACGGCGCAAACATCGCCTTCTTCCACAGATGCTGAGAGCAGAATGGATGTGAGTGCTGGGCTGCAGTAAGGCTCTCCCTCCTACCACCCTCCCTCCTTGCCCCCACCCCCTCTCCCCACCAACCCTCCCCTCCTTCCCACAACCACCTGCCCATTCGCCTGCTCAGCTGGAAGGTCAGAGCCCGCCCACGCCCACTCACCCCTCCCGACTTTCTTTTAGAGTCTCTGATTGGCTTCTCTGCTTGCCCGTCAGCCCTCGGCCTCCCCTCCCCTCCATCAGTGTTAACACCTTCGCTCTCTGGCTGGCTCCGAGCCCTCCTCGGCACACGCCAGCCGCAGCCCGGTTTGGCAGAGAAAAGGCTCTCTGAATCCCAGCAAAGCAATCAATCGCTGCTGAGGTCTGTCTGTGCTTGAGTGAGCAGCGCGGAGCAGAGCGCTTACAGCCTCAGGCGCTATGGTAATAGGATGCCTGCGCAGCACTGTGTATATAAATTAGCTATTACTGGGTTGCATGTTAAAATCCCCCGTACATTTATACGACTGTGTGTGCATACAGGCCATCGCTGTCTCCCTACTTCACACGCAGACACTTACGCACACGCAAAAGTAAAGTTTATGTTTTAAATAATGTTCGATTACTTTAATGCCGATTTAGACCCTTTAAACCTACGACGGCTTCAAATATAACAGAACGAAACCACGAACACGAACTCGCGGGAAGTCTGCAGACACCTGTCCAAGCAGGTGCATCCCAAAGAAATGCAAGAGAAAAACGTCTTTAAACGGGGTAACTGTTGTAATTTTGTTAATTTTTTTAAAGTAAGAAGCTCAAAGAAATGTTGTCCCAACATTTTATTATTGTTATTGTTATTATTTATTTATTTATTTTACCGCTGCGATAGGCTACATGGTCACAGTGAAATAAAGCTCATGTGGCACAATAAAGACACAAGCGAGTACTACGACATCTACTCACCATGACCATTCTTGTGACGGGCTGTCGGTGTCGGTGTTCTCGGTACTATAAAAGCCGGCGAAGTCAGGGAGGAGAGTCGGACAGAGGAGCAGCGGCTTGTTTTTTAAAGGGGATAAATGAACCGGGGTCGTGGTGTAGTGAGTCTACAGGGAAAAAAGGAATCCCCAAAACAAAACAGAAGCAAAACCGCGCGCGCGCCTGTGTGTGTGAAAGCCCCCGGAAGCCCTCGGCCAGCGCAAAAACACAAAAAGGCACTCCCCTTAAAACAAACACCGCGTCAAGAGGAAGGAAAGCAAAAGATTCACGGCGAGCAAACACCGTCTACCTTTCCCCCAAAAGCCATTTACGGATTGTCCAGTCATCTCGCGCGTCTTCTCCCATTGGCTGCGGAGGTGAGGACGGGGCGGTGCGCTCGCGGATGAGAGCCTGGGAGGCAGGCTCGTGTGGTCCACGACGCGGGATGGCATTGAAGCATCGCGCGGGGAGACAGGTACCAGGGAAGCTTTTTTAAGGAGGTTTCGTGTTCGCATATATGCACTACTTCACTGTTGATAATTATGCGCGAGTTGCACGCTCTCTAACACGTGCACGGAGGAGTGTGTTAGTACGAGCGCGCCTGCAAGGTTATTTGCATGATTGCCGCAGTCGTCAAGCCATGTGTACACCTCTCCCCCTCCTCCTCAGAAGCCGTTCTTCTACAGTTATTTTACTGCAGCCTCATCAACCCCCCCACCCCCAAAAAACAAAAAAACTTCCAAATTACTCTTCTTAGAAAAAAACCCTACAAACTACAATCAAACTACAATCTAACCATTAAGCAGCAGGGCACACATCCCTGGTTTACTGTGTTGAAGAGCGAGCATATTTAATCAAAATGCTGCTATCATATCAAATTCATAATTACTGATACTGCCAATTACTCTGACAATTATGGTAATATTCATTACAGTTTAGTAATAATGAATATTAATGGGTGGGGGCAGCTAGCTTAAACTGTCTTTGTCAAGCCCCAAACCTGCCTCAGGTTGATTTTGTCCACCTGGCCTCTAACTCAGGCAGACAAGAAGAGGGAGCTCTTGCTTCCCTTTAACACGGTTACCTTGCAGGCAGAAATTCTTGGCTGAAGCTTCAAACCAGGCTACATACAAACACACACACATACACACGCATGCGTACAATCAGAATGCAAATACGGAAACACATGTTGCTCGACACCCTACTATACCTATTAGCACACATAATATATTTGCATGCACACATATTCTGGCTCCCGCTCTATAACACATTCAAACACCTTATGCTGTAGATGAACATAAAGCCTCATTTGATATCGCAGTGGCTATATCCTCGGGTTGCCAAGAGATCAAAACATCATCAGTTTCGCAGCACATTATCATATTGTTTTTCCTCGTGTTCTATGCAGCAATAAGAGGCTGTCAACTCTTAATCTCCTGCTGTTTTGTTTCAACTAGCCTTCAGCTATGCGAGGCCCAGCAAACCTAATGGAACTAGTGGACATCCATTAAGCTAAGAGAGGTATCTCCTCATCTTGCAGCTCAAAATATATCCTGATACAAGACTCCAGTATAATATACATATGTAATCTGAAAAGTTTGAAAGCAAATTGCTTTTATTGATTGTGTTTAGTATTAAAAAATGGTAATGGTTACTTACAAGTCTCTAGCCACTGATTAAATAAAACGTTTATTCGAAAAATAGTGGTAAGCAGTTGTTTAATCAACAAGGGACCTACAGTCCCACTGGACCACCTGGCACTACTTTTTGACATGTCAAAGCATTTGAGAATAACAGCACGGGTTATTATTTTCAGGTCTTAAAGCCAACCATCCACTGAAAATCACTTGAGTGTGAGTTTTTTGTGTCTGAAACTAAATTACAACCTCTGCAACACATGAAAGGGCCATATCTACATATATAATCTACTGTAAAAACACAGGGGACGCACTATACACACAATAACTACCTTGACACCTGAAATAACACTATGTGTATTTATACAATTTTAAATTGGGATTTTCAACCATACACTCAAGTAGGTTGACAAATTAGCTCCCAAATGAACACAGTGGAAAAAATAAAACACTGTTAAAAAACAGGGGGAAAAATGTGTTAGGACTGAACTAAAGCTTCCCAGTTTCTCTGCTTCTTCCCTAACGTCCACCTGTCTGTTTAGCTACAACTAGCTAGCTAACCAAGCCATGTGGCTGACATACTAATGAGAAACCTTACTACGCCTTCCATTAGGTCGGAGCAGTAGACATGCACGTGCACAAGGGGGAAAGATGGGCTGAACAAGCTCGCTATTGTTTCAGATAGAATAAAAAAAATATGCTGGCACTTGCAGTCTGGAGATTTGTACTGATCACACGGTACATAACATAAGAGAGGCAGAGTAATGTAGAATGAAGCACAATGAAAATGGATTAAAATAGAAGTGCGTCTCTGTCTCTCTTCCTTTGTGATGTGCTTTTTATCTTTTCTGCCACAGAGCAGAGAGAAGCAAAATTTGCAGCTGAATAGTACAGGCAACAAACCCTCCGTCTTCTATCCATCTTTTATCCTCCTGCGCTGACCTTTGAGTTTAATAAAGGCTTTGGGTAGGACCCAGGAAAAGACATTCTCCACCCAACAGCCTTTAATATTCTTGACCAAACTGTGTTTTTATTGTTGCATTTTAATTCCCTACGGTAAGGAGTAGAAAGTCAAATCTATGGCAGTGACTTGCATACAAATCACGCCTATTTTTTTAAAAAAAAAATTTGTCTATGTGTTTTGTCAACTTTTAACTGCCAGTGTGTAGAGGCAGTAAAATAAAGTGGGTGATAATTTTCTTATTTCATAATAGACAGTGTTTGGAGGTTGTTTTTCTCTCCACTGTAATATAAACCAAATAACCTTTTCTCTAAATGAGAATATGATTTGAAAGTGAAAATAGTCCCTCGCAGTTGTCTTGCTTTGTGTGTCATTTTGCTAGATAGCGCTACAGGACAATGATTTTAAAAGGCAATGAAAGTGACTACCAGCTATAAACACAATCTGTTCTTTCCCGTGCGCGGTGTTATGGAGTGCGTGCAGTTTCTGTACACAGACGCATATCAAAGACGGAGCCATGTTGCTGCCATACTTAAGGACATACACTGAGCATTATAATATTGTGCGTGGACAGATGGGGGGAGTGGTTAAGATACTCTATCAAGGGCATTCATGTTGAGATACTCTCCAGATTGGATATTACAGTACAGCTCATTATCTCGTGGATCTGGGCTGTCTTTATGTACAGTTTATGTCTAGCGCACATAAACTGCAATGCAGCACTGGATAAATTTAAAAAAGCAATTAATGCTAATAACTAAACGGGCTACTCTTTTTAATTGCATTTTCATTTTGTCATACTTTGCACAAAAAGTGCCTAGTTTTGATTGGATGCATTATTTGGCCTTTTAGATGATGACTGATCGCTAAATCGTTTTTAAGCAGATAAATGATATTTCTTTCCTTTTGCAACATTTTGAAAGTTAAAAAGCTTTTGTGGCTATAACCCAGCAGGGCCAGCCACACTGTCAGCAATGTGAAGCCCCATCTCGCTTATTGGCTCTGGCTCTTATCCATAAACACACACAAAAAGGACAGCTGATTCTAGGCATACACAAAAATTTTATTCATGGAGTGTGTCACACTCTCACACAGTCTCTGTTGTACAGCTGGAGATGTAAGGCCTGCACCTCAGAAGTATTTTCATCCTGTGCTTCCAACCTGCTAATTCTGAAAGCAGAGAGCTGGCTAATTGTCATGAACTCTTCCTGCCCTCTCTTCAGCCCAGCTTCTCCTCCCTAAACCCCTCCTAGTCACAGACCTTAATGGATTAACTGCAGACTGCGTAGTTCCACTTACTCTTTTACTCATTCTGATTTTCCTGCACAAACTCAAGACGCTACATCTCTGCCACACCCAGAAGGATCTGTTTGTGTACGCGCAATGGGAGAGGTTTGCACAATTACACATACTAAAGCTGTGCTTACACATTATACTCTGGAAGCAGCCAACACGTAGCGTTCTGGTAACAAGTGCGAAAGAGCAGGTGAAGAATAGCGTACGCCGTATAGCAGGTTCGGTTTGAATATGCAGTGTGCAGACAGTGATAATTGTGGGTGCTCTCGGTTTGAGTCTTGTTAACTGTCACACGCAGTGTTTCAACACCTGTCCTATGTTTCACTCTGCATAATAAGGCTTCTATTTAAAGGGAGAGAAGTGAAGATGCCAGTTGAGGTGTTACCTCAAAGTGCTGGAAGAAAATACCTTGATAATTAACAAGAGAAGGAAAACTTGTGTTTGGAAGGAAAAACTCGTCTTCCGACAGAAAACAGTACGAACCTGAATTATCGCAGTATGGCAAAACACAGTAATTGAGGACAAAACGGTATTTTAACAGACCCGTGGAGAATAATAAAATACTTATCAGGCCTTGTTAATTTCGGTTTAAAAACATCCCATAATTCACAGCAGTCGACGCAGTAAAACAGCCTAATACATTTAATAGCTCAGCGCACCCTCCTCGGTGTGCCGTGGTTCACTTAGGATCTTTTTGATTTGCCCTTGAAGGATAGATTTAGTTGCTCTATTGAAGTTCTGGCAGTAGAAGCATCTTGCTGTGCTACTCAGACTGATGACTGCCTCTTTCCTGGCAGGTGTCCACCCTCTGCCAGTAACAATCAACAAATGAGAATCACAGCCTTTAGCTTGCCTATCTCCAGTGACAAAATCAGCATTGCCGGGTCTAGCCGCCAGACAGCTATTAACACGATAACATGTCTGTTTCTGGACAACAATGGGCAGTTTGGACTCTGCTGACTTTTGTTGCTTGGTTTCATTTTTAAGACGAGAAGGTTTACTTTCATGAAGAAATCGTACACACTATTTGGCTGATGCTTGGTAAGTCACAGATGCGCGGTGTGCCTACATCATCAGTCAAATCACCTCTTTTCTTTCTCCTCAAAAGCAGGCCCCACTGGGCTACAGTGCTCTGGCAGTTTAGTAATGGATTACAGCAGCTGGACATAGTCCTACCACAAAACCCGTGTCTATAAGCAGGACAAACAGAATCAACACAATGGCATCTTATTTAAGTGACCAAGGGCACATGATGTTAAATTATTTTGGAAGAAAAGGGATAAATGTACAAGAGTACAAAGTGAACAAATATTACAAATCTCAAACCTGCTGTTAAAATCAAGCACTTATCCTGCGTTCCAATGTAACCAAATCAAAACGAGTTACAGCCCTGTGCTTTGAATGCATTGTTTCTGATGTTGCTCGTGTAAATTTTCATTTTGAATGATCTTTTTCCTTGGAAAAACTAATGAGTAAATCCCACACTGGCCTGCCATTTACAAATCTGTTAACTCACGGTAACCTGAGACAGAAAGAGGATCCCTCGAATGGCGGATGTTAACTAAATGTACATCACATTAAAGGCTTTTTTTCCCCTCTTTGGTGAAATTGAGCTAATCTAGTTGGTGCTTTCCTCCTACATCCTCTTCTCTCCGTGTCACTGGGCATGATACGCAGTCAGCTTAACCCCTGCCTGTGTCACTCTCCCTCGTAGAAACTCCTTAGATCAGAAATGAATTCTTCACGCTGATCCCGGAACAAGGCTGTGCTGCATTTGTCACAGCCACTTTCTTCAACTTTAACTCAAAGCTGTTTGGTATGGCTGGAGCTTTGCAAGCTGCAGAGATGTGACAGGGGGCTGTTTGAAAGCGCTGTCTCTATCTGAGGGTGTGTGCTTGTTCAGCCACTATGTAAACTCTGCACTCTTACAGTCCTCGTTTGTTGTTTTAATTCAAAATCCCTGCTGTTTTTCTCGTTCTTCTTTTTTCTAATGCGTGAAAATATCAGGAAATATACATAAATACACCAAATCTACACATGAATGCATATAAACCGAACCTATTAAGCCAGCACTGTGATCGCCCCTCCCTTTTATATGAAAGAGATGATGGTCATAATGGTCTTTGAGGTTGTAACGGAACACAAATGAGAGATGGCTTGTGTAGGTGCCCAGAAAGGCTTAGCTATGCATTTGCTGTTGAGTCTGGCATGTGTTCTGGCACCGAGAGTGTATTCTCAACAGGACTCTGGTGGATTAGTGTCCATTTGGACAACAGAGTGGTCCACAGCTTGGGGTGACATTCAACTTCAGCAGGCCAACAGCTCTCTCAGTAATCATAAAGTTTCCGCTAGCTGTAGATGTATAGATAACGTAAAGATCCGTATTTGCATATAGTTGAAGTAAAAGATGAGGGGCAATCATTAGGACGCCGAGCCGCACTCTTTCTGTTGATGTTGTGCTCTCTAGTATAAACTGTATGTGTAAAATGAAGCCGTAGTGTGGTGGGTCAGTGGATCATGGGGATTTATTGGTGGGCTCTGGGGCTGTGAGGATGGCAGCCCGCTTTGCGTTTGATCCTGGTCGGGGTACAGCCATGCTCACAGGGCGACCGCTGTGGTCCATCTGGTGGAGGCTTTAATCACAACTCCCCCCACTTACACACACACACACACCCTACAGCAACACAGAACGCGCAGTGTTTCCCACTTGAGGTTCTTTAATTGCCGCTGCTCACTCTACGAGCATTTTATGTACAATATTTACTTTTTGTCGTTTCTGCAGTCATCTTTCTGCAGAAACGAGTCCCCTTTTTTGTTAGAAACTCTGCGGTGTTTAAAACCTCATCAAAAACCCTACGCTATCAGATCCGCATAATTTACACCACTGTGGCTTTTGATAAGAAATAACCTTTCAGAAATTAGACACATCCACGGTCCTTCGTTGAGCTGGCCATCGGCACTGTGCACCAAAACATGCCCACGCCGCACAAATCCAGCTCTCCAAATGTCACTTCATGCTTAACCGCCCTTTCTCATGCTTGAAGAAAAGCGAGTGGGTAATGCACAAGAAAAACCCCACTGGATTTCAGTTTAAATGCCTACATGCTTAGAGACATGTTTCGGTTATTTTGCGTCGTTGGAGCATTTAGCCAATTAAAGAGAAAAAAGTCATTAGAAGCAAACAGTCAAGAAATTATTTTCCCCTGTGAAAATACCAAGACGTTGTGTATAAAAGGCACCAGGCACATTCTGTAGTAAATCTTCGCTTTGTAACATTAAGTCAGGATAAATAAATGTAATTCTGCGAGAAAAGATGTTGAGAGCTGGTTTTCAAATGTAATAAGGTACAGATTATTAAAAAAGCAACACCTAATGTAAATATTTTAAAGTCCTGAAAGGAAAGCAACATATAAAATGTATGTTTCCAAAAAGATATAAATATTATATTACAAAAGATTTCTACAGGTTCTAGATAAATCCCCATGATGTTGACAGCATTTCTGCCACTGGTAAATAGTCTGTCCAGTAATATTACCGTCGCTTTCTAATTTTAGAAGGAAAATATTGTTCAATTTCTGGTCCCGAAAGCTGTTCCTGTCCAACGACTTGGCAACCCGCCCTGGTATTCGAGTTTCAGGATAGAGCAATGTGCACTGACTGGCAGCCAAGAGGTGGTGCAAATTCAAACAAGAGAATCGATCAAAAGCAACACTCAAAATTTAAATTCATACTGCCAAATGATCGGAGCCTCCTGAGTAGTAGAGATAACTTGTTGTAAGCCATCCTGCTGTTGAAATTTGGCATGCAAATTTATCACGATGGCTCTGCTGACCCAAGTTATCAGCGAATATCCCAAATGAAGTAAATTTTGCAATAACATGCAAAAAAAAACAGATTTTATATTCCCCATATAACCCTTTATATCCGCCAGTATGTTTATTAGTAACTGTGATTTAATTGCATAATTTTCCCAGATAGCAATTACATTTATTTTGTAACTCTCTAACATCTACCCAGTTACTTCACAAATAATCATACATATTAAGATTATACAAGAAACACTGCATATGCTATGCTATTAGGGTACATTTATAATTAATGGAGGGTTTAGCAGATAAAGATGCTGCTGCTGTTAGTTGTTAGCCTTACTGCGGACAAAATATATTTGTAGGAGTTTTTTCAGTATAGCTGGATTTTGGTTGCATTTTATGCAAGCTAATCAACGGGGGAACCCCCCCCCCCCCTTATACATTAAGTCAAGCCAACATATGCTCCAACTGTTAGAAACCAGTGAGCTGCTTTAACGTCACCGGTCATTCTTCATTTGCGTTATTGCACGAGTCAGCCATTCATCATTTGTGACAACGGATACTTTGCCTCATCCCCGGCAATTAACGAATCGATAAAAACGTGTTGGCTTTGAAACCATCAATTTTGAGAGAGTAAAAAACAGTGTTGTTCATCAAAATGCCAGCATCTCAAACGCAGACAATCGCTCAAGTATCGGCACCATTTGTCAGCTCAGCATCAACAGGCGTCTGGCTGTCAACAATGAGGCCCATTTCCTCACATCGCCGATCTTAAAATGAGTTCTCACCTACAAAATGGGCAAAAAAAGAGAGACTATCTAATGTTCTTTTTGTAAAGGGGATTTTGTTTGCATTATAAATTTGTGTCTGTTGTAAAGGAGAAGACTGAGCTTAAACCATCTGATGAGATTATCATCAGAGATGGAGGCAGCGCAGTAAAGGTCTTACACTGGCTAATGCGTCTTTTGTCAAGGTTTATAAGGTTGACATATCCGTAGTACATTGACTGTCAGTTTTATAATTAATTCACTAACCCTGAATAATTCAACACACACAGCATAAACTGCTTTTTAAATGGAGAAATATGTTGACCTAAAATTACATTTTAGCCTCTGCCTTGGACTTCACTTCTGAATAGCATCTGAAGAAAGTTTCTATTTTTACATATTTATTGTTTGCAAACAGCAAAACACGAAGAACTCGCAACATTCGGGAACACAATAGCTCTTTCTCTCCAGTCTTGCCTGTCGCATTATTCTTTCTGTATTTATCCTCTTAAGCCAAATGAAATAACAGCAGCTGGATGTGAAAACATTGTCCAAGAGAGGGAACAAATTTGTTTCTGAAATTAAAGGTTTTATATTGCCAGGCAAAAGGGCAGCCCTGGGATTTTTTTTAATATTTTTTTGGAATTAAGGAAGAAAACTGAACAGCAAGAAGTGAGATTATTTCATTCAGTGTGCTGAACTGCATAAATGTGGCCACAGACGTGACGTAAAATCCGCACTACAATTTACAAGCCCACTACGGAATTATAATCTCCTACAACATAAACTGTGATAATTGTGATGACTATGACTAAGTTAATCCATGTATTAAAAGGCTTGTGAGTCAGTGTGGGAATAACAGCAGGTTCTGCTTTACTTTCTGGTGGTGGGTGTGACCTTTTTTGTTTACATTTGAATTAGAGGACTACACGCTTCGAAGATGTCTGATCTGAGCCCTACTACTGCCGTTACATAAGTGGAGTCACAGGTGACCTTTGGCTGGGCGTGGACACATGACACTGCAGCGGCCTATTGGTGGGGTACTCTATTGTTTGTGTTTAGTATACAGAGTGGATAAGCATGAAAAACAGGTGACAGTCAATGACAGTATGCAGCACACATTAACAGGCTATCGAATGTGCTATGCTGTACAAAATAAAAAAGACTCCAAGAGAGAAAAAAATACAGTAAGGAAAAAAGCAAACAAGAGAAAATACACGTGTGTGTGTGTGTGTGTGTGTGTGTGTGTGTGTGTGTGTGTGTGTGTGTGTGTGAGCCTGCAGACACCTGCTCCATTCTGCAGTGATGGCTCCCAGCGGGACACAGGCTCAGCTGCTGATCACTAGGCCCTCCCTGCAGCACTGGTGGTCACTATACGTGCATACACACACAACAAATCTGAACCCTGCAGGCCCCCCTTGCATTGCCCCTCTCTGTGCTCCCCGTAACTGACACACCACATGTGCTCATATCAAGTGCAAACATGACATGATGCACACACACACACACGCGCGCACACACATATACGTGTAAGCTCTACAGTTTCTGTTCCTGCGATGTTGCGTGTAAATTCTCTAGCATATTTCCGTCATAATGTGCTTTAGCCCCCC
>NW_024582403.1:1599745-1662067 GCF_018398535.1 Haplochromis burtoni | reverse complement strand
CCCCCCCCCTCTTATAGCCCCCTATAGCTAAACAAGCTTTGCTAAAACAAGCACGGCTTCAAACCATATTACTGTGCTACAGTTATAAAGAGAATATTACTGGCCTTCTCGTTTTAGCACCTTTTTCCTTACACTTTTCATTCTCAGCTGCTTGGCAGATAAATTAATGGTTCAAAATATTATAAACCAGCAGCATTTGCTTTTGTCAGATCTCAATGTTAATTAACTGCCATCGTACTTGTTTCGCGATTATTTCGGTCGATTCTTGCTTTTGCACATATCTCCATCTCCGTTTCCCTTCCTGTGAACGTTGTTTTCCCTCTGTGGCGTCGCTCAGTCTGCTGCACCTGTTTGTGCCTCAGTGACAGCAGGGTTGTGGAGCACAAATGAACTAATTTCCTGGATACAGAGAACACTGCAATCAAGTAGAGGGGAAATGCAGTGAGCGGCAGATGGAAGAAGCTAATCATTGTTATGAAATAGAGATGACCTCTAACTATCTGCTGGCTGTTAATATACCGTGGCTACACACGTTTGCCAACAGCTATGGTAGCCCCCTTTCTCTTCTTTGTCCCTCTTTGCTTTTCTTTGCTGCGTTGTTGATGAACGGCTTTAGGCAGCTTCTTTCTTTTTTTTTTTTTTCAAATGTTGAAACATTAAAGATTGGAGTTGTCAAACAAAGCCTTGTGTCACATAGAGAACAGCAGCTGCCTGCAGTGGGTAATCAGTGGAGCCTTCTACAAATTAACAGCATTCAGCTCTGAAGCACGGTGCACTGCAGGTTTTTAGATGTGGGCTTTTGAAAATTAGATTCCAGTGACTGAAAAATTGAATCATTTACAATTAAGTTTTTCTACACGTTATCTACATTTTACCTCCTTTGCCCAAGGTGGTCAACCAGGTCATTCTGGTGTTGTAAACCGATGTGGTGGGTGTGCTTACTCCGGCGTAAGAATTTGCATTTGAGTTTCATTAATTTTATGCTCCTCTGTCTGCTGCGTGTGTTCTAATAGATTCAGAATTTAATTTTTTGGATGCTCTCTTAAACACGTTGTCCTAGAGCTTAAAACGCGAGACGTAAGACTGTGAACATGCGCACACACAGGCAGAAACGTTTAGCACAAACACGCACGTGAATGCTCTAAACAAACTGAAGCTAAACAAGATATTTATCCATTTATCAAAGTAGTAATTTACACCAATAGAAGATCAATCTAGTGTCTTAATTTTAGATTGTAACAATATCAAACTGTTGGATTGATTAAGTGACAAAAAAATTTGCTAAATAATGAATTCGCCTCTTTTTAAAAGGTAAAGCAATGTTTGGCTGCCGCTGCACAATTAAAAAGACAAAACAAATAAAAAAGCACCAAGGTAGAGGTTGCTGCTTTTGAGGCTCTACACACCAAAGCCACTAGAATCTTCCAGCACATTCATCTAATGTATGCAAATGATCTTGCTGTGCTTAATGAAGGCACCATTAATCACTTTAACGATGGTCTTTTTTAACCAGGGTAATCATGCGCAGGCATACACGCGCACGTTGTCAAACAAATACACAAGTGTATGCGCCTACCTAGGCGCTTGATCGCTCACACACAGACACACACACAGGGACGTGGCTCACTGCTAGAAACACACTGATGGCGAATGTGCAAAATGCCCAAAACGAACCATTTTACTAGAAATGAAGCTATTTGTGATGAGGACCCGACTGTCACTCAGTTAATAATAAAAATGTGTTGAATTATTATTTTTTTTTACGCTGTTTGTAAATTTTAATGCAATGTGCAATTAGTCATCTGCTCATCATGCTCCACCCTGCGACCGACTGGTTATTTCTTTAAAATTCCATCTAATAAGATGCTGATAACAGTCAAAAAATGTTTACATGTCAATCCCATTCACATAATAAACTGAAGTAATTAGTTTAGTTGGTTTCAGGAAAAAATTCATGGTCTGGCAGCTTTATGCAAAGAGCTGATAACACTGTTGTGAGTCTGAACGGGCAGTGGGAAACACATGCTTTGTGCTGTGTATAATAACTAAGCACTGGACAGATGTCTTTGAACTGGCGTAAGAATTCAAAGCAAAAAGGCAAAGTGGAAAAACAGTTTTGAAGCTCAGCTCCTTGCGGACGCATTTCAATGCTTATCCTCGCCGTGTATTTGCATACACTTGACGGAAACCCCTGGATACAGTCAGCAGCATGACAGTGGGTTATGATGGCTTCCGGGAGGCTCTGGGGTGTGGATCTGAGCCAGTTTGAAGGGGAGCCGAACCAATGAAGAGCCCACAGCAGATTAGACACCCACAGCTTCATGTCGCTTTAATGCGGCGAGTCAGGGATTTTCTTACAGCTCTTTTGCCTAAACGCTCAGGGTTTTCTCATGCCCCTTTTTCTCTCTCGTTCCCGTTCCCCTGAAGTAATCGTTTCTATGTAAATTGCAGAGTAATGTTGACTCCAGCGCAAAATATCCCGACTATTTACAGTCTCTCTGCCTCCGCTTGCTAACGTGGCTTTCTCAGACGTTAACTGAAATCTAACTGATTTGACCGGTCTTCTAAAATCACACACGGGCTCCTCAGGGTGTTCAAATGCATTCGTTGAATGTCGAGGTTGTCGTAAAGAGTCTGGAATTTTAACAGCTGCGCTTGTGGCCCTCTTTTTAATTTACTACACATCAATTAATTCATCGTCAGGCAGTAAGCAGATAAATGAATATTTTAGATTCCTAACAACATTGACAAAATTCAACAAACAGGAAATATATTACACTCACAAATGCACACATACGCACATGCACGCACACACAAACACCTCAAATTCCCTTGATAACAGTCTGACTGGCAGAGGCTAAAGACAGAGTAGGCGTCCATAATTGAACAAACATAACAATGTAAATATTTACTAATACTATCCATTGGGGATACAGGCAGAATTCCACAATTGATTTGCTCTCTTTCTGCCCTTTTGTTCTTTTCCTCAACACACACACACACACAATTATCACACACACTTACTACTACCACTACCATCGCTTCTCCCTGATTCACTTCTTGTTCTTATGCCATCGTTCATTAAAAGGATGGAGATAAATATTGGTCTGTCTATCCTCTTACCAGGGGTGACCTGTAGCCCATCTGGGCTGGCGATGACAGGAGATCCCTGGGAAATAGCGGCGAGTGCGTCTCAGGGACGGAGCCCACGCCACTGGCTGCTAGTCCCGAGAGCTGCCCGTACCTCGCCATCATCTTGAGATGCTGCTCACAGAACACACACACTCATACAGAGACACGGGAGGAGAAGGGAGGACAGAGACAGAAACAGGGGGGGGGGGGATAAAAAAGAGAGAGAGAGAATAGGTGTGAGAGAAAGGGAAGGAGAGCAGATAACAGCAGGTAGGAAGGACGATGGTAAAGGACAGAAGAGGGAGTGTGGGGGGTGGGGGACATGAAGAAAGAGGGAGGCAGAGGGGCATTACAGAACCCTTTGCTTTCACACAAATGCACGTGTGAGCATACGCACAGCCATACGCACTCGCGCTAACAGACATACCGTAGGCGCACATGAAGGCACACAAGCAATTTTAGCCCCAGGTGGACAATTTCTCAAGCAAGCCTATGTTTGATGGGTTTAAAGGCTACCTTAGTTTTGTTACAATAGGAGGATATAAAGTCTAGACACTGGCTCGCCATTTATTATTACAAGGCGGGATGAGTGAGGGTGAGAAGCGTTGCGGTCCCCTTTTCTGCACCAAGCATCGTGCTGGGAAATATAATAAACAGCTGCTGTTATCAATCATCCCCTCTGTCTTCTAGCTACGAGCATACAGAAGTGTAAAGACTCGCGCACGCACACTGACATACGATAACACACATGACAGAATGGTTGGCAGCAGACACACACAGGTGAGGTGCGGAGGGAATAAGCAAATCCAAATGTCTTTACCTCATTGCTCAACAAAGCAGCGTTGAGTGTTCGGCTTATTTCGAACATGTTCAGATTCGGTGCTTTTTTTTTTCGTTCTGTCCTTTTATTTTCAGATTTTCTTCAGTTTTTTTGTTCTTGTTGTTGTTGTTGTTTTTGCTCCCACCTCCTCTTTTTTTTTCTACAGTTGGGAGTCAGTCCCAGGAACACAAAAAAAGAAAGAAAGAAAAAAATCAAATCAATTTAAAAAGAGGGGGATAAAAAAAATCCTCTTTAATTTTCTGATTCTGGAGTTGTGATATTTCAGTCCTCTAGTTTTTGTCTCTTTCTCCCCTGTCTGCTGATGCACTTCTGCTCGTTGTGGCTGTAGTGGTGCCGTTTGTGCCCAGGGTCTCCGCACACGTCTAAGCAGTCAATATGCTGTCTTTTAAAATCTCCCCAGAGTCAGCACATTAAAACAAGCAGTCAGGCAGTCGGTGGGTCGGTGGGTCGGGCTGGCGGGCTGGCTGGCTCCCTTATCTGTCCCCCGCACACTGGCTCACACAATACGCTCCGATCCTCACACTGCTCACTAACAGATTAGCCTGTCCCAAAACATTGCACTTAGTTTAAACTCCCCTCCCTTTTTTCTCTCTCTCTCTCTTTCTCGCTCTCTCTGTGTATCGCTCCCTCTGGCTCTCTCCTATGCTCTCGCTCTATCTCTCTCACTCCATCTCTCTCTCATCCCCCATTGCTCATGCACTGAGGCAGCTACAGTTCTCCGTGCTACCACAAGGTGGGAAGACTGTTCTAGCAGCAGCGACACCATCGCCGCCACATCCCTTCCTCTCCGTGCCACTCCTATCTTTCCTTTCATATTATCCTCTTCTCTCCTCTTTTTGGGTGTGTCTATAACACACAGATGCAGATTGTAAAGGAACATTTATACTTAGACTGGCTCTCGCTTCCTCGTCAGATCGAACATTCAACCGGGATTAACTAATATTCTAGGAAGTGCGAAAACTCATATTGTTTGGGTCTAATTATGATGTAGATTACATTTGAAAAAGGGCTATCAAGGCTTTCCGGAAAGAAGGAAGCATTTAGTGCTTTCTTTCATGTGGCTAAAAAATAAAGTAATGGAATGTAGTCAAATCTGCACCTTCTGGGGAGGAACCACAAGGGAGTGGAAATTAAGGGTACCTCTTATTAATATCTACCAGAGATGGAAAAAGTGAGGGTTGAGCAGATGCAAGCCTCAAGGTCAGGCAGTTGTCCTTTTCCTCAGCAGGGTGTGGCACAGAGATGACGAAGCAGCTAGTCACAGACATGGCAGGAGATCCGAACTATGGAAGAGAAAAGCAAAATAAATAAATATTAAGGGGATGTGAGCCAAGAATATGAGTCACTAGATCCTTGAACTCAGTCAACAATACATAAAAAAATACCACACCTGCATCTGATGTGGGAAACATGCAATTTGTGCTTATTTCTGAGAAACTAACAGAAAAAAAAGTAGCTTATGAGGGTGACGGTTTTAAAGTAAATGGGCTCGTCGTCGTCTGCGCTAATCAAATCTTAGCTTCATCAGTGTGGCACAGCATTTATTCCCAGTGCTTTAAATGTGCTTTTTGCTGTCTTGGATCAGAGCAGGGAGAGCGGCCAGTTAATAGCAGCCTATTGACACTGAACCATCTGTTTAGGTGGATGCTGTCCAGCACAGTGGAGAGAGGGAGGAACAGACAGAGAAAGTGTCAGATAAAGGGAGAGGAGTGGGTGATGATGAATGGATGATAGAAGGGGTAATGGTAAGGTGTAAAGCAGTGTGTTAGCAAATTGCTACTTTTAACCGATGTTTATGTCAACAGGGGAGGGAAATATATGTAGAGAGACTCACACTCACATCAAGGATGCGGCACGTAATATTGTTTACATGTTTTAAATTAGCACATTTTCCTTTTCTTTAAAAGAAAATTGCTCGCTGTAGCAAGTTAAGTGATGGTGTCATTAACAGCATTACTATGTTATGGCACTGTTGCGCCGTCTTGGCTCCAATTCCACTTATTTTATTTATTTTTTCCTTAGAAAAGGACTGCTAGCCGCATCCCTGTTCCGTAAAGCCGCGGTCTCTGGGGACGGCTGGTCCGGCACAGCCCTGGGGGGAGCTGTCAGTTGAATCATTCAGAGTGAGAGCTGATTCCTCAGTCAGCTGCCTCTCAAGCCTTCCTCTCTGACCCAGCCTCACTCCCCTGAGCCCCCTGATTGCTGTCACCATAGTGATTCTCTATGTACTGCCGGATGGTCTCTACTTCCCTACTAAGCCCTCCGCACCCGGCCTCACACAACTGCCCATCTCCAACTCTGAGCCTCTTGTGCCCTGTGTTTTTTATTTTTGCATGACTTGTTTCTTCATCGATGATGGACTATATGCGTGGATGTCCTCAGCTGGCTGGAGTAAAAAGGATTTCCCTGTAGTTGCTGGAATACAAATGTAGAAAAACACAGATTTCCTCCTCTTGAATACACATATGCCGGGATAAAAAAAAACCTCACAGAAATTCTTTGTGTCAGTGTTTTTTTTGTGGCACAAAGCTACAAATGCTGACTCATTTGATCAGTTTGCGATTCAGAAGAAAGACTATCTTTCTGAAAGAATGAAAAAATATATTTTTTGTATATTTTTTCCACTGATTTAAATGATGAGGTGTGTAATCCAGTCACTACCAAGCCACACTAACCATGACAGGACTGTTTACATGTGAAGCACGATCGTATGTTCAGAGGGGTCAAATATATTTTTTTATAGGCGTGTGAAAATACACTGTCATGAGAGATAATTAAAATGTGAGAGTCAACATGTGTGGAATGTACCTCTCTTTTGTGTTATTCTGGTTTCGGTGATCCACTGAGCAGACACCAGTAAGTAGAAGTAAAGCACACATGCAACTTGGGGAGAAAGAAAGATTTCAACTTCTTCAGGCATTTTTTAAGAGGACACACTATTGTTGAATGTAAAGCTTTAAAAGAAGAGGAAAGCCATAAAAAGATTTCATGCACCTTTTCATTCTCCTGTAATATCGCTAATGTGCATAGGCATTTAAATGATAAAACAAGTTTTATGTCCTGTCCTAACTTTCACTGCAGGATACCATTATTTCACAGGTACTGTTATAATGTCAGGTAAGTTTTTGGAATAAAATTTTGTCTTTCACAAACTGATGTGAGTTTCAGCCATGAGATGTAGTTACACCGAGTATCCATAGCCAGGATCTTATGGAACATCCGAACACTCCCATGCAGCCTCTCTATTTGATAAGAGCTGAGAAACAAGGGAACATGTAGCGTGTCTAATTCATTCTTCTCATGCTCCATAATTTAATTTCAATCTCTCTCTTGAAAATGAATGATTGTACCACCGTACAGCTCTTTAATTGGCATAGTGTTAAAGGAATGACATGGCATGGCGGACAGCTATTCAATTTTCAATTTTAACAAAATATTACACAGGAGCCCAGTATTCTCTTCCTGTCATCTGAGAAATAATCAGTCCGACCTATCTACTCAGTGGCCTGTTGATGCTCGACATCAAATACAGATCACACATGCACATGGGAAAAAAACCCCCATTGCCCTCTCTCTTGTCTTATTCATTTAGTCCTGTTACACACAGCTTATAACCTGAAAATTTGCAGCAGCCTGTATGCTCTTGCTCCAGGAGTTGTGCCGCTGCTCATTTGATGTACTTAATCAGGTGCAGCCTTTGTAATGGGAAAGGAATAGGGCCAGGCTTGATTGGCCTTGATGACATCTCTGCTCCAATTGTCTAGAAAATCTCCAGCTTTAATCAATCTGCAGGATAATTCAGAATCTCTGGCTGCTGCTTGCATTGATTGGCTTTTTCTCTGAAAATACCTTCAAAATGAGGTTTATTTCAGGTATGACTGCAATAAAACTGAGGAGGGTGCAGTATACAGATTACTATTTAATTTGCAATGGGAGTCTTGTCTAGTTTACTGATTCCTGTAGAATGTAAATGTCGCCAGTGCACATTGTTGGTGTACTTGTATGGCTTGTGCATGGGCCAACACCACAGGGCTTTGCAGTGGGTGATAAAAACTGCCAAATTCTAACCATCTATTGGCATCCAGCTAGGAAGCATCAGTGAACAGCTTAACGGACACTTTAGAAAGAATACTCACTACAGCCATAGCCTGTACATCATCCTGAAAAGCAGGACAAACTTATCCAGTGCCATGAATCCAACATAGAACTAGGTTTTTAAAAAATATTTATTTAGTTATTCTTTTGAATATATATTTGTGTGTGTGTGTGTGTGTGTGTGTGTGTGTGTGTGTGTGTTAGAAGAAGAATTACAAGATATCAAATCTTGAACCATAAAGGTTTTCCACCATTTTATTTAATCACTCTTAGCCTTGATGTTAATTCAGTATAGTTTGAAATGCATGTGTAATAAGAAGGAAGGCTTACTCCCGAAGTTTTCCAGGGACTTCGACCTTCTGGGTGACACCAGTTGTGTCTTATTTACACTCCTCTGGCTCCTCTTAAACTTTAGAGTTCAGTTTAAGATATTAGTGACCACTTTCAGAGCTCCTCATGGTCAGATGCCTCCCTAGATTAGTAAACTACTTCATCCAAACTTCATATAGTAGATCAGCTGATTGATACTTGTTGGCTATACCTAGATCCAGGTGCTGGAGATTGTGCTTTTCATGGTGTGCTTCCAAGTTCCAATGGATTTAAGATCGGTCGACCCTGCTGATAACTTTAAAAAGAAGCTTTGGACCCACCTGTGCATGTTTGGTTTTATCCATGTATTTTAGTTTATATTGTAAAACACTTTGCGTATACAGTCCTTCTCAAGAACAAAAGTCACAAACTTCACTTCCTTTCTTACTAACTTGAAATTCTGTGAGTGACCTTTTCAGAGTTGCAGTTTTTTGTTTGTCCTGAACCAACCATGCTTTGATAAATCACAGCTTACTTTCAATATTTAATGATTTTTGTAACCACTAAACAAACATAATCAAACACCGGGTTTATTACTTACTCATTGCCCGGGAGAACCGATTTCTTGGGTGTCTTCTGTGCAGCGGCTCCCTGATGAAGGTTGCAGCGCCTCTCCCGCTTCCTTTTGCTCCGTTGCCGTGGTAACTCCCAGAGAGCGTCGGCTGCTTTGTAGCAGATGGAGAGGAAGATGGAGGAGAACACTGTTAGCGATGTCGACGCTGGTGTGTAAATATGAGCTTTAACACGGCAACCCGTTCATCGCTATACAAACAGAGGGAAGCGCGTGATAGCCCGTTATCTCACAATAATATGCGCGCGTGACTGGCTCGCTACGTCTCTTTTTATGGACGCTAACGTTAAGCGTGTTAACCTCCTAGCTAGCAGGTGCACAAATGTAAACACAGTCCTGTCACCAGCAAGCGTGAGCTAGCTGTGCTGCTGTTGACTTTATTCAACCATATTATGAGCTACATGTGCGTTTAGATAATTGCTGCCATGACAAGTTAACCGCTGCATAGCCGAGCAGACTGTTTGTTAAATTGTGTTAGCTAGCTTTGTTACTCAGACTGCAGTGAGCTGGTGTGGAGCTAATTAGCTTTCCGTTGTATCTGAAGTTTTCTCTTGGTGATTAAAACCGGTGTTTGTCTGTTATCCTTCTAAATGAAAGCTACCGTAAATGAGCAGTTCTTAACAAGTGGTACACGCCACTGTAATGGGGGGAGGATTAAACAAACAAAACGCACATTTAAACCAATAATAATATTTGTTGTGGCAGGGGTTTTATCATGTTTATCATAGTTCACTTACGCTTTTTATTTTATTTTATTTTATTAATTACCATCTTTGGACTCCACAGTTGTGAAAAAAAAGTCTTTGCCACCTTCCTGATTATTGTTGTTTGCATATTTGTACAAAACGCAGCTTTATTGATTGTTTTAATTTTAAAGATCTAAACTAAATATACTACTATTTTATTAACGAGCAACGGCGTAAAAAATGGAAATGAGTTACGGTATTAACTTATTAAAAGTCCAGTTGTACTTCACTTGTTCAAGGAAAAGTAACCATGTGTTGAAATTGTCTGTTGAAATGAACAGCCTAATTACCACTTAGTGCTAATTACTAATACCAATAAAATATATAAAATCAACACTTCTTATACTGTTGATGTTGTGGCGCTTCACATGTAACAACAACATTATGTGAATTAGTTATCCCTATCCTTATATCTTGTATTTTTTTATAGACTTGGTGTGTGTGTCTCCTTTTTCATTCTAACAAAAGTCAACATGACAACAACATATAAAAAAAGGAACCATTTCTTTTTTCTATTGGAGTAAATACCTGTCCTTACTTTAATAACAACAACTGTATTATATTATATGAAATTTTCATATACACCTGGGAACTAAGGGTTTACACACAGTGGTCGGAGACTCCTTTGAGTAAAGTTAAACTCTACATTTTGCACTTGTTCTTTAGGCCGTGAAGCTGGGGGAGAGGATGCCTTGGTGGGCAACGTAAACAAGCTGATGGTGAGCCCACCAGGATACTCAGGAATTCCACGAAAAGGACATCTGGTTTTTGATGCATGCTTTGAAAGTGGTGAGTAACTGCAAAACACAATATTTAACCTTTAGACATAATTACAGGGTGCACACTTGGATGGAAAAGCAAGACTTTCTCATGCTGGCTGACACTTTTTTTAAGCAGATTTGTTTAACAGAAAAGTCAGATAATTGATAATTGTTAGATCAGATGCTGTACTGACAGCTACCCACATCCTGCAAGCACAGTGACCAAATCACAACAATCCCTTCTTCTCCATGCAACCCAGGTTCCCAGTGAAGGGTGGGTATATATGCTGACATTTGAAAAAAATCTATTGTTAGATAATATCGTACTGTCATAAGACCTGTGTTGAAGCCGAATATTATTGGTTGTCACTGCTGCCCTAGCACACTGACTGTAGTTACCCAAAAGCAATCAGTGGGTCAGCTTTAGCTAGATGCTGTTTATACATTTGTACAATTCTTTTGTTATGTGATCTTAATATTTGTAGTTTAAAACAATTTTAAATCTGACATGCCTCTGTCCATTGTTAGCTAGCATCTTGTATATTTGCCCTCGCTTTGTATTTCCATAGCTGAATCTAAATTTTTTAAACAATAATAAAAAAACTCGATAGACAAAGAGGCAACCTATGACATCAGTTATTTATGTTCCTGGGCTGGAGCGTGGTTGTGGTCAGAACACAGTATTTGCTACCTTTTTAATTGAGCTTGCAAGTTTTAACAAAAAAGTTTGTGTTTGTTACATCACCTAGATTGTCTGCAATGTGGCTTTGCTCCCTTAGTGTCTCCATGTGTGTGTCAGCGAGAGCATAAACTAAACCTGCGATCTCTACATCATCCCGTCTGTTATCTTCCATTTCGTTTGTCTGAAATTGTTTTCTAAAACTTTTTATCCATACACAGGGTCCTCACAGTTCAGAAATTTTTTTTGTTGTTGTTGTGAAAGTGGATGAGATGCTGGTACTATTGATCCCTGAAATCTTTTCACAGTAAACTGGGCAACAACCCTGTTGCACTCTGTTTTTTCCCCCTGCCTTGTTTTTCCTTATCTAGCAGTTGAGAATCAATTTGATTTGCGTGTTTGACTGCAATCTCCTGATGAAGCTGTGATTTCTGCTTGCCCTAGCACTAATTTGGAAGACTTAAAGAAGTTCCAAGATGCAATAATAACTACAGACTCGTGTTGTTAACAGTAGTAAGTGTTACCTTAATTTTATGGGAGACAGTCACATTTTTAGTTTTTACCGAGGCTGCATTAAAGCAGCATATTCAGCACAGCAGTCTCTTTGTTTAAGCAGTCAAACACACCACAGAGCTTTAGACACAAAAGATGCTCCACTTTTAATTTTTTTTTTCAGAAGTTGCTGGCGTTTCCCTTTTTATACACAACTACTATGTATGCACATTATATTGCATTTAGCTACATTTTTATTTCATTTTCTAAACTGAACCCACATATTTGAACAATCTGGTCATTGCTGACAGAGGCATGACCAGAGAGCACAGAATGTAAAAACAGATCTCTGGACACCATCCGCACCATTAATAGGGACAAGTCCTCATTCTTACACTTTTATATAAAAGTTTCTGGGATTTTAAAATATTTACTAGGCAAAAATAGTAGTTAGCCCAGGAATTTTAAAATAGAGGCCGTTGTGCTGTTACATTCTAGATAACGTGTATAGCTCATGCTTAAATGTGGATATATATGCACGTAGTATGTAGGCTTGTAAAAAATATAGTGCTGTTGTTCAAACATTTACTCATTCTCTATATACACGATAAAATACAAATGTTTTACAATGCACATTTTGCAGAATACCTCATTGGCTCTTGTTCAAATTTAATTATTTGTTCAAACCTCTGCCCACACAGGACCGAACCATTTATATATTGCGTTACATCCACAAGAGGGCAAACCGATACCTGGACAGACATACTTATAAAGGCATATCAACTTAAAGATCTCTCTTAAAAGATTTACATTCCAACACATCACAAAACTAAACTAAACAAATTAATTAGGTTAAGTTGTATTTAATAGGGATTTGACAACCTATTCGAGCTCTGCTGTGAAAAGCGTGGAACAATAATGATCTTTTCCCTAGCATGAAATGGAAAGTAACAAACCACCAGGGAGCTGCAGGAAGCTTTTATCAGTATATTATTTTCTCTGAATCTGAGGTAGTTAACGAACTCTCTGCTATGATTACCGCAGGAATATTGTTTATTATTTTGGGTCTTAATTGACTCATGTTGGGCCAAAACGCCATTAAATTGCGCGTTTTTTAAGATTCTTGTTTTTTAGACACAAGATACAACTGCTTAGTTAGCTAACGTATGCTAATGTACCTGCTGTTATCATTTACTGTGAATTGCAAATATAAAAAGAAGGTAAAAAAGTTGGTATAACAAAAACCCAACAAATCATAAAAATATAATAGACAAATGTTAAATTTAACTCTGTTTACCTTTAGTTGCTTAACTGATATTGGTTCATTGGTTCAAATCATTTTCATTTTCTTCTTGTGTCAACAGCGATGTATCTGAAGTCTGAAGCTGGACTTAGGAGCACGCCATGTAGTTTTTTCTGACATTGACTCACACATGGTACAGCTATGTGGTATTGTGGTGGTACTGTGATAGCAGTCTGTTTGCTTCCCCTCAGCAGTGTCGCATTTGTTGTGGAGGAAATCCAGCTAGGTATTTTGTGTAGGTCAGAAGAAAGATAGCCACTTGTAGTGTTGATTATTTTCCACAATTAATTTTCATAGTTTGATTGAAAAAAAAATCAATTATATAATTGAATTGAGGCTGCTGTACGCATAAAGTAAGATGAAGTTAAATATGCTCCAGATTCCTTTGTTAATGGCCTTGCTTTCTGCTAGTGGAGTGGCATTAAAACGAAAATGAAGAACTGCATGTTTTCAGCACCGACAAGGTCGGCTGGTTAGACCCACAAGCAGGCTAACACTCAAGCACCAAGTAGGCAGAATAAATCAGGGAACCAGCAGGCTCTCTTTGGGACTGAATCGCTGTGTGGAGATTAGGTTCAGATGGTGCTCAGATTTCATATTTCCACAGATAAGCCCATTTTGGTTTCTGCAGACTCAGATGAGCTTTAACTTCTCCCTGTTTACTTTCTGTTGTCTGACTTTGGTGTCAGTGTCAGTGTTGTTCTCCAGCGTTGATTCTCTGATGCACTTTTTCAACAACCTGGAGGTCAGTGGATTACTAACAATTAAGTTGGGTTAGGCTTATTCACAAGAGGAAAGACAATCTTTTATAGACATATAGTGGGATAGATAAACCTTATCAGACTCATATGTGAAGGAAAGTACAAATGTGTAGTAGTAGAGGGTTATATTAGGAGGATTTTTCTGCAATATCAGTGTGGTAATTGCCCTTTTTATAAATTTGCCTTTTTTTTCCCCCAGATGACATGGCCAGAGGAGCTCAGACATTGATTAATGGGTGCTGAGCTCCCTCACAGGGATCAGCTAACATATACATGTCTGTGGCTCCGGATTTATCTCCTGAATGATTTATGGAATTGATATTAATCTCTTTCCAGTAAATGCATTACTAAAGTTAGAATATGGAATAAATTGATATTTGCCAGATATTCTCAAATTAATGCCCTGTTGCTGTTTCATTTAAACACTACTGGTTTTAACAGCATTGCTTTAAAGTTCCACTTCACAGTTTGTAATTTTGCTTTTTACAGAATTCTTTACATGTGCATATTTTTCCACAAGTTGTACTCCATCTCAAATCTATGTATTTGTCTACAATAGCACTTCTTGCTGTTCATATGTTTGTTTTCATCATTTACCATAGTAAAAATAAATGTGCTGCAAACAAAGTACCACTCTCTTTACTGAAGATAATATTACTTCTTAATTCTAAATTCTTAATTAAAATTTAACAAAATAAAAAGGAGAAATTTTGGCATTTTCTTAATTTCTTTTTGTTTGTTTAACTTGTTCTGAGTTTTTCCTGAGGACAAAATTAAACATGAGTTAAGAAATAGAAATAGAAATTTCTATAAATTTATCAGAGGAAGAGTTCTCTTTGCCCCTCTCTTAATCAGATAAATACACTAATTACCCAGAGTTACCCTAAGTTACTTTGTTTTTAATGTATTTTTATTAAGTGGAAACTTGCATTAGGAGAGTTCTTATTTATAATATTTCTGAACATAAGACTGCACAGATTAACTTTAAAAAAACAATCCTTGGATAAAAATGTAAATGTTGTGGTAAAGAAAGTACATGCAGTTAAATTGTGAAAGAGCAAAATTTGTTCCCTCATTCTTTAATTGTATTAAAGATGTTGAACAGCAGCACAAGTGTAGGTTCATCTAACCTGAGAATACCTGCCATATTGTGTTTACAGTAAATGTTGTACCTCTGCTCAAACTTTATAAGACAGGTTGCATAAGTGAAGAATGTAAAATGAGCTTCTGGTTTCATATATTCAGTCTGATATTTGTGATACGAGTGAGGGAGAGGAAATTGGAGACAAATATGTAAGCTCCTGCCACACATGTTCATTTCTCAAGGCAATTGAATGGGCCTTTTATGACAGTCTGTGTCTGTTTTACTTCTCTCAGACTAGATTGAATAGTCAGTATTTCAAGCACATGTTTTCATGTGAAAATGATGCATACCTATAGGAAGGATCTTTGCCCGACTCCTGATGCTATCTGCATCCCATGTGCATTTCCATAAAGCACAGCTTTTATTTTCTCGTCTTCATATAGCATAGAATAAAATCTAATTGGTTTATTAAAACAGACACTGGTTATGTAAGCTGTTTGCCAAAGGTATAAAACCTAATTTACATTTAGATGAGGCTTAATTCACTTTGTTGTCTGTGCTGTGCTGATCAAGTCAGTGATGGCCTACAGATTTACATACAGTGTGTCTCAGTCAACAGGCCCTTTGACACAGAGTCATTATAAACCATTAAATGCCTTTTACTGTACTATGCCTAAAAAATGAGCATGACAGTTCTCTCAGTGTTTGGTACAGTACAACTTGAACACTGTGGCTATTTTCATTCTCACTGGTTTTGTTGAACGTTTTGGATTGTATAATTTGCCCAGTGTTATTAACACCCATGTAAACTTAGAGTTTTACTTACTGAGATCTTTTTTTTAATGTAGTACAGTAGGAAATAGAAGATTTTGCTAATCTGTAAACATTTAAGCTCTGGCCTATTGTTGTGTATTGTGTCAAATGGCAGAGATTCGTGAAAGTGATAAAAGAAGTCTAATTGTTTTTAGAGTGAAATCCAAATGACATTCTTATCTTGTCTTGTCACACGCTCCAACTGTTGACATTTTTAGCCCAAAAATTCTTTTGTGAATGCATCCTCACAATGTCGCTGACTAAAGAGCCATCTGTCTGTACAAAGAACGACACTGACAGCGCAGGCCTATTGTTTTACTGCACCTCTGGACCATGCACCAGATATAATTAAGCACTCATTGATTAGACCGACCGCTCTCTGCTGACAATGGCTTGCATGGTCAAAGAAATTCCCCAGCGGTGACAAGTGTTTAATGGGGTCTATTGATAAAGACAACTCATAGACTTTACAGTCAATTCACTCAATACAATCCAACTTATATTGCAGACTGGAGAACAGATATTGTCGAACTGCTATGTCCATATCGTACTACAACCAAAATAGTCAAGGCTGTCAGATACTGTTTGAAGTCATAGTGTTTCCTGAGCCTGAGTAATTAACCTGATTCGTAAATAATGTAACAGCTTGTTAGACTATGAAAGTAAAAAATTACACACTGACTCATGGTAATAATTTTCTCTATGACTTTATCGGTGTGTCACCTCGTTGCGAAGGGATTTGCTACAATGTTCAGTTTTTTTAAGTTTGCAGGCACAGCTCTCTTAATGTCCCACCAAAGCATTTAAACTGGACTGAGGTCTGAACTGTGACATCACCACCTGGATTATTTTCTTTTTCAGCCATGGTTGTAGATTTGCTGAAGTGCTTGGAATCTTTGGCTGTGTCCAAATTCAGGTGCTGTATCCTTCGAAGGACCTGGCCTACCCGGTCTACGCAGGTCTTGTTGGATGACCTGCTGGTGGCCGAGCTGTTGAACAAATTTCTCTGGTGGCACGACAGTGCTAATAGCTGGTATGAGGTGTTTGTGCCTATATGTGTGGTTGTGCATTATGACCAAATGTCTCCATTTTTGTCTCATCTGTCCAGAGGAAATTGTTCCAGAATCCTTGTGGTTTGTTCAGATGCAACTCTTGTGTTTTTGTTTTTCTTCTTTGTTAGAGAGAAGACTTTTCTTTTGGCAGTCCTTCCATACAAGACATACTTGATCAGTCTTCTTCTTATTGTGCTGTCATGAACCTTAACATGCTAACTGATGCCTGTAGGGTCTGAGATGTAGCTCATGTGTTTTTTTATTGCAGTTTCCCTAAGGATTACATGGTCTGACCTTGGGCTGACTTTGATGGGATGTGTTCTCTTAGGGAGATTGTGTTGCTGTGTTAAGACACACCTGAATGCACCAGACAAAACAAAAATGTCCAAAACTTCTACTTTTACAGAGCTGATCACACTTTCTGATGATCCGTTAAAGTGCATTTGATTAGTTGCGCCTGGGTGCTACTTACCCTCTTAATTCATGTGAAAGCAGTAAGCGTGTCCTTAGTTTTTTACAAACAACAAGTCTTTTTCACATGACTGTGTATTAACTTCCAGTTAGATAAATAATGAATATCTTATCGAACTCTCGTGCACCACTTTGTACAGAGAAGCTACAGATAGATATTCATTACGTTCATATCATCCAGCATTTTTAAAAAAAGAAGTGTTCCTGTGCCTCAGGTCTACTGCATATGTTGCTTATTTAGCTCTAATAGTGACTTTTGAAGACTAAATAGGACATTTAGAACAAAGATTTTTAAAAAATGTTAGAAATATGAGTTTTTAAAACAAGCTTCTGATCATTAAAACCCAATTACAATGCTGATTTCTACTCGTAATAGTTCGTTTATACATATTATATCCCTAATACTTGAATTAAAAGAAAGCAATTCAATGTGCTATTCAAAATTCACTTTTGACTAAAGATATGGCCACCATTGTTAACAGATACTGGCGCGTTTTTACCTCAGGAACTATAAATGCAATGATGGTCAGCAATGTCATTTTACTTGTAAAACAAAGATTTTATATCATCCGGACACAAGCAAGACTTTTTCAATTAAAGGAATAATTTAATGTAAAACCAGTAATGTGATAAAAATGCTTAAATGTCCTTGTGGGTTGGCATATATCGGTAAAACATCCAGACCTCTGAAAAATATTATTTCCGAACATAGATGTGTTATTGGAAATCGTGATCAGAAAAGTCCGGTTTCCCACCACTTTAAGCGTATGAATCACAATGTGTCTTGTCTTAGTTATATTGGCATTGAGCATGTACAGCTTGCAAAAAGAGAAGCGGGCATTAATACTTAACTTTTACAGCGTGAACTTTATTGGATTTTCACTCTAGAGATTTAGCTACAAAAAGTCTTAACGAAGAAATGGACTTTGTCCTTTTTTATGACTCCTTGTATTTCAGTGTTATATTATATGTTCAGTTTTTCAGTGTATTTCTTATGGATTCATGTGTTTTCAGTTGAGGGTCATATTGTATTTACTGCATCTAATAATGCAAGCGCCCCTTTAGACTTGATGACGGGAATACCGGACGGCAGTGTAGTGTCTTATTAAGAGCTTTGATATTGTATTTTGTGTATATATTTCTTAATAATAATGTTTTACTTGACAGACACTATATAAGATGATATAGCAATTTTTTTATTTGTCTGATCAACTGCATTCATTTCAAATGTTAGATATTACTTGTTTTGAACTTCAGCATGTTATGGATTATGTTTTGTTTTTTGTTTATTTATTTATTTATTTTTTTGTGGAGACATATTTTTATGTTTCTGTCGCAAATTTTTTGTCCTATAAAAGATCTGGTTCCTGATTGGATGTTATGACATGTTGTGGTCATGTGACTGTTCACAGGGGATTTAAGATGGTCCTGCCTTGTGTTTCAACGTCTGATAAAGAGCAGGTAGGGATGGGAATTGATAAGAATTTGTGATTCTGATTCATTATCGATTCTTATCAGCTCCATTCTTGCAAATTAACTACATGCTGCGTCGTCAAATGTTTGTGCACATTGGAAGTATTCCCCCTCTTTGGTGTGATCAGTGTCGGGTCATTACTCAAAAAAAGTAAAGTAAAAAGTTATTACATATATTACACAGAACACTTTTCTTAAAAATAATATAGTACGTTACAAGACATTTGTTATACGACTCATATACTTATGTTATACTATGCGTTACTTTCACGTTACTCTGCAAAAACATCTGAAACACACTGTTTCATAATAACCGATTAGCAATATAATTTAGAGTGGTGCAGTGTGCGGATCGTTAATTACCGACACAGATTCTTAATAATAATTATCTTGTTAATTCTACTTAGGTGTAAAACAATATTAGTAGTCGTTAGAATTAGTTTTGACACCATATCAGTTTCAAGGTAAACATGGTAAGCATTAATGTTTACCATGAAACATTGAGCAGAGGTGATGAGTAAGTAATAGTAATAGCAATAATCTTCAACAGTTTTAAGTCTATTACTCTGAGCAATACAAAATGTGCTATTTATATTTTCCAGGAGAGCTCACGCCAAATTAATATTTAGGGTGTTGCTATTCTTCTGGGCACACATTAGGTTAATTTGGCTCATGTGCAGTGATGGATAATAAGTAATTTTCCCTTATTTTCCAATGCAGAGCGGGTTGGATTGATACACTGACATAAAAAAGTCTAGTCTGAGCTGAAATGATATTTTGTTATATTTTTACACATTCATTAGCTGTTAGTCATCAGCAATAAATATTTACTGCCCAGATGATCATTACTGTATAAATTAAGGTTTCCAACCCTGACATTACTGCTTTGATGAAATATCTACAACCTCTTCATGGATTTACTCTAGATTATAAATAACCCATTATTAATAATTGATAAACAAAGACTTTCTCTTATTTGTTTTAAATGAGAAAACAATAGTAAATAAATAAATGTCTGTAAGGAGATCGGTAGTAAGATAACATGGAAAAAACAGTCCCTTTAGTCACTGCTTATGTAGGTTGGCTTATCTCATTTTGCTTCAAGTGTATTTTTCTTTTCTTCCAGCACTCAGCAGTGTGTTTAATTTGTCTGGCCTTATCTTCTCCCAGAAACTGTCATGTCGCAGTTGCAGCGACCCTCTGAAAAATGATTGATTAGAGTCCCGACTAAAGCAAAATTCAGAAGACAGAGATCAAAAAGAGATGGTCGGAAAAAGCATGAGAAATAAGGTACTACAGAAGGAAAGAAAAATATGAACACTTGGGGGTGGGGTGGCTGGGGGTCTGTAGCCAGTCAAGGGGGGAATGCAGTCAAGCTTGTCAGAAGATATTTATATACTCCAGAGTGCCCCATGAATCAGGATAGTTGAGTTTCCATTGATTAAAGAAGAGGGAAACGTTTTTACAATCAAGCCAGATGCTCAGAACGAGTGGTTTGGAGAGGCCTGAGTTTGCTGCAGTATGCAGCTCTCTCCTTCACCTCTTCTGCCTCTCTGATGAAACAATCCGGAGGGAGAAGCAGCCCAGGGGGGAACAAAAATATATAATTTTTGTTAATGCCTTTTTACTTGTAATCAGCATGAGCCTAATTCAGAATTTGTTTGACACTTAACTCCACACACATGAGCTTTGTGCTGTCATATGGCCTTTTAATGGCTAGATTTTTTTTACTTTTCTATAGCTCGCCGACCTTAGAATGCTCTCTCTTATGGGCTTTCCAAAAGAAGATCTATTTGTCTGAGTAGGAGGGAGCACTCCTGACATCTGATGTATTGAGAGGCACTCCCAGTCTCTCTGTCTCTCTTACATGTCCTTGGCAGCGGAGAAGCTTCACTGCTCAAATCACTAAATGGCCTCTCCAGTTTTCCCTTTTAGCAGTTCTCTCTCCTCTCTCTTTCTTTTAAGTCAGGCGCAGAGTATGGAGATAAATTTGAGTTGTCTTGGGACTGTTGGCAAGACCATTGCTTTTGATTTATGCTATTTATTGGCCATTTGTATCCCTAAGAAATTACTCTTTATTGTTACTTCTTGTTTTATTGTCATATTCTGAGATTTTCTTCAGCTATATATAATACCTTTTATTTCTCTTTTTGAAAAACGTCATGCAATATGAATTGGGGTTGGGTTACATTGGCTTGACCCTGTGTTAAGTGTCCACGATGTATCAAATAATGCACTTTCTTCATTTGGTACACCTGTTCAGCTGCTTGTTAATTCAAATGACTAATCGGACAGTCATGTTGCAGCAAGCTGATACGTTTAGACATGTAGACATGGTCAAGATGACCTGCTGAAGTTCAAACCAATTTCTTCCTCATCAGAATGAGGAAGAATTTAAAATGACTTTGAATGTATTTCTTTATATTTCAGAAACGACTGTGATTTTCCCACACAACCATTTCTAGGGTTTATAGAGAATTTTCAGAAAAAGAGAAAATATCCACTGAAAAGCAGTTCTCTTTGTGAAAATGCCTTGTTGTTGCCAGAGGTCAGATGAGAATGGCCAGACTGCTTCAGGCTGATGGGAAGGCAAAGGTAACTCAAATAACCACTCGTTACAACCAAGAGATGAAGAAGAGCATCTCTGTATGCGCAACATGCCAAAGTTTGAAGCAGATAGGCTACAACATCAGAAGACTGCAAGAGGTGCCACTCCTGCCAGCTAAGAACAGGAAAGTGGGGCTGCAGTTCATAGAGGTGCACCACAAATGGACAGTACAAGGTTGGAAAAACATTGCTCAATCTGATGAGTATCGATTTCTGCTGCCAAATTTGGATAGTAGAGTCCAGAATTTGGCGTACACTACATGAACATGGATCTGTCCTCCCTTATATGATACCAGCTGCTGGTGTGTAATAGTGTGCACTCTCTTTGCATATTTTAGGCCCCTTAGTTATAACTGAGCATTGTTTGAATGACCACAGTATATCCATCCATTCTTTTGATGACTGCCCCTTGCAGGATAATGTGCTGTGTCACAAAGCTCAGATCATCTCAAACCGATTTCATATACATGGCGATGAGTTCACAATATTTAAATGGCCTTCACACCCACTGGATCTTCATCCAGTAGAGCACCTTTGGGATGTACTGGAGCGCAATAAGATATTTGCATCATGGGTGTGCAGGTGAACAATCTGCAGCAACTTGTGTGATGCTATCAGGCCAGAACCATGTTGAGTCTATGCCACAAAGAACTTAGACAGTTATAAAAGCAAAGGTCGAACTCGGTACTGGCCCAGCGTATCTAATAAAGTAGCCGGTCTTTATAGTTCAGTCTGAATGATTCACTTGTAAAGATAACCCCATATATAACCTGTATGATCATTCTCTGTAGTACCTCCCAGCTTTATCTTGTTGTTTTCGTTTTGTCATCTGTATTTGGCTCCTTCAGGTTATTCTCATGGCTCTCTGTTGTTTTTAGAGTTAGCAGGCAGCTATTTTAATCAGAAACAGTGCCAAAATCCCACTGTAAGCACCTAACAGCAGACAAAGTAAGGTTCTAGTTTGAGTAGAGGCAACAGTAGATTTAAACAGATGGACACACACACAGATAACTCCACTATAATGCAGCTGTGACTGGCTGTCTTTTATATATGGTAACAACAACTCCTTGCATATTAATTTAAAGGTGATAACATGCCAGTGTTCTGCTGTATTTTATTTTTTCTAAGCAGAACAAATGCTAATAATCTAAAAATCTGCCTTGAACACATGGCTTCATTGAGGCTTGACAGAGTTTTTGCAATGCAAAGTGGTATCAGTAACACTGAATGAATTGCAGAGTGATAATCCCGTCTGACATTTGGGCCTGTTGCATATGGCCACGTCTAATCACTAAGTGAACACATTGGCTCAGTTTTGCTGCTCAGGAAGTACTACAAACAACCTCAGCGTTTTGTGAGTTAATTGTTGATGGCTCTGATTTGAGCAGCACATAGGAGAGCCCACCCCTTGCACATCTATTCAAAATGTCACCAAATGCTAGCAGCAGTAGGACACTTGTAAAAGTTTGAGTCACAAAAGGATTTGATTATCAACTGTATTCACGGTGTGGCTGTGAGATTTGAAAAGTCTGAAGGGAAGAATATTCAGACATTTGATATTATATAAAGTTTTTTCTTTTTAACATTAAAAATTGCATCGTTGTTACTTCATCTGCATTGAAGGAAGTGGTGTGACCCAAACAGGTTTCACTTTGTGGTTGTTTTTAAAATCCAGCTCTAGGCTATTTTGTGTTATAAACATATTTGGAACATCACTATTCATTGGCTCAGGGCCTGCCTCTAGCGTCGTGATACAAGTGTGTCGTAAGTAAACATTACTGCAACCAGATTTCTGCATTGCACAAGTGGTTCTCGCGCACAAGGCCCCGGTGATTCATCCAGTAATTCATTTCCAAGCAATTCCTAACGCCATAAACACAGTTTCAGAGCAGGCGTCTCATTTTTCATCCAAGGCAAGACGGTACAGTTTGGGAAAATGGCAAGGATTTGTAATGCTTTACCACTTCATGTTTTTCAAGCTGCCTGTATTTATTCTGCTGATTTATTTAGAAAACCTCTCTCTGAGATGAGCTTCATTGATGTGCCAGGGTTTGTTTGATAACACAAATTCATGTTCAGAATATAGTTATACAGTGGAAGGATGAAATACTCACAGGAGCAGCATTCTGAAAGAATACATTTTGGTTTAAATCCAGGCTGCTATCTCATAGGTCTGCTGCTCAAAGTAACAGTATAGAAAATGCACTCCTTGTGGCCAGTGCTGTTTGGCCAAATGCTCTTATCAGGATTGTTTCCCCCATGGACGTTTCAAATACCTCTTATTAGTGAACGCACTGGAATCTCTAAAAAATATGATGTTTTTGGTCATTATAAAACAGCTAGTGTCAATCCCTCACTTGTAGTGGTTCTGAATAAAGATTATGATGACAGTGTCATTAGCAAGCATTTATGCATTTGCTTGGATCAGAACTTTGAATTTGACTGCTCTATATTTATCTTTTTCACTTGGTCGAGGGATGTAGGGCTGTTGCCACTTTGATTTATGGGTATCGCGGCACAGCCATCTGTAGCCAGTTGCTGTCTTCAAGAAGCTCCTCTGCTAATTGGAGTCAGTAATCTGGCAATCTCCCTGTAGGTGCCTTTTTAAGACAGCCAAATTTTTGAGTAGAATTATTGTACTATTGTTATGGCTTGCTGTGTGGCACAGACCCTCCAAAAATTGTGTTTTGGTTTTAATTCAATTACATTTTTTGTATATAGCACCAAATTACAACAGTAGTTACCTCAAGGTGCTTAGCAATAATAATAATAATAATAATAATACTAATAATAATAGAGAGAAAACCCTAACAATCAGCTGACACTTTATGAGCAATGAATAGGTGACAGTTTGTCCCGTTTGGATCTTTAGCCATCAGAATTGTTGTCTCAAGGCCAAGAAAGATGCCAAGTGGATTTGCTTTACCAAGTGGATCATCATGGTCTTGCCATATTGGTCCATTTGATTGACCTTTATTATAATTATGTATTTATTTTATTTTATTTTCGGTTGCTACAGACGGGACAGACATGACTGGGGGATAGGACAGGGAGAAAGAATGAAAGAAAGAGAGGGAGAGAAAGAAAAACAGAGGGGAGAAGAGACGTGAGAAAGGGGGGAAGAAAGAAAGAAAAACAAACAAAACACCTGGATCACCTGTATGGAGAAAAAAAAACAGAAGAGAAAACAAACAAAAAAGAGCAACATAATAAAAACAGCACCATCACAATAAACTAGCTAGCAGTAGATAACAGTAGATGCTAAGTATTAAACGCTATTGTGCAGCACGCAAGATAGACAGCGCACAATGTGCTTTGAGGCAGCAGCCAAGAAAGGTGTAGTCCGCGTCTGTGAACACCCGTGTGTACACCTGTGTGGATCAGCAGGCTTGTATTCCAAAGGTTTCTCCATGTAACGATCTGCTAGGGAGTGTGGGGAGCCATAGCCCCGTCCCCCAGGGCATGAAGCAGGTATGGAGGAGATCCAGGCCCCAGACATCCAGAGGCCCCAGAGTATGAGGACCACCAAAGGGGGGGAACCGTGCCACCCTCCTGGGAAGAGCTGAGTAGAGCCCCAAATGAGAGGTCACCCAGCAGCCACGGAGCGGAGGCCAGAGGGGGTTGCAGTGGCGTGCAACTCCCTTTTAAGAGGAAGACACATCTGGCAGAAGAGGCGGACACAACTCGCACGACCAGTTGGGCGTGAAGAGAGGGAAACGTGGCAAAAGACACAATGTGGAAGAGAGCAAGGGATTAATAATACTTAATGACTAATGCAAATGCTTGGTGTATAAACACACAGAAGATGAACTTCTAGTATATATTTATGGGATGTTAGTCTTGCATTAATTTGCAGTGTAGTTTATGGATGGAGCATTCTAAGCTAACCAGCATTAGCTGGTAAATTAGGCAATCTTGTTCAGATTAGGCTTACTTTTGCTCCAAACACCAACATGATGCCTTCAAAAGGCTAATGTTGAAGCTTCAATATGCATAGTCCAAAACATCAGTGTCATTGTCCAAACATCTGAGGGGGTCTTCTCATGTAGTGAATGCAAATCAAGTACTGTGATCTTTACCATACTGTGAAGGAAAATATTTTTGGCGTGCTAAATCCTTCCAATTCACCAGTCACTCACTAATAATAAAGTTGTAATAAAGCTGCAGGCTGTAAAACCAAAACAGTGATCTGTAAGACACTAACACACACACTTATAAAGGTACAGGGAACTGCAGCCTCGTGATAAGTGGCTCCTGTAACTTGAAGTATAGAAATTTGACCCATTGTTCACATAAAAATAATTGAGTGTACTTTTAAGAGGCATCTGTCTGTACTAGTGTATTTTTAAATCTCTTTAAATTGTGTTGGATGTCATTAGCTATATCAAAATCAGCTTAAGGGTATAGGAGAGGATTATAAGAGAAGAACACATTTACATGTTTGAAATTAAGCAGTACTTGGAGACACTTCTGAAGTTATTGGGTCTGTTGTAATTATTAGAATTGTTCTCTTTTTTATACAATGTGATGGTAAGTATACAAAAAAAACGAACTGAAATAGCTTTAATCATTACTTGAATCTGATTTTAATAACTGCGACCCAATCAGCATGTTACTAGACGATTTCCAAGTGCTTCAGTTCTCGAGGCTTCTGTCCAATTCTGCTCGTTTTGACTGTAACCACCCTTGAGTGCTGAGAAGCAAATATGTTTCTGAGTCCTCCCTTTCTACATCAGCTCACTCCAGTTATCATATCTGAATCATGAAGTTGGCATCATCCAGAGCCTCCTGCTGTGATGGAGAAACTTCATCCCAAAAAAGCTCCCTGCGCTCTTCTCTTCTCATGAATTATGTCTAAATGAAATTACCTAATTATGTCTTGTAATCTCCCATATCCGATGCTATGAAAAGGGATTAGGTTGTCACTGGATGGATTTGCTTTTATGGTATAGTCTAGAAAAAATGTATTTAGATGATTTTCTTATATATTTATTTTTCAATATCTGACTAATTTAGATATATTCATTAATTTCTTGTAATTGCTTGATAGTTAAATACAGTGCCTGAAAAATTCCTTGGTCTTCATCCAAGCCTTTTGAATGGTATTCACCACTGCCTTTCCTGCTTCTTCAGTCTTTCATTTTCTGTCCTTTTTGACAGTAGCTGCACTTAGTCTAATTCTTAGACTGAAATGCTGGCCCATAATGAGAGATTTCATTTGACTTTCAGTGTAGTGTAGAAGTGTAGAAAAACCCACTCACACACCACCGGAGACATCCTCTTTCCTGAAATGGCCAACCCCTGGGTTGACTCTCCCCACTTTGCCTTTCAACCTGTTAAATATGGACCTATATGATTAGCACACATAACAGTGGCATGATCTGGCAAGTAAAACAGAAAAACCCCAGCCCTGGCGAAGGACATTACAGATAGAAACTGACTATTTCAAGTCAGTTAGCGGTCCATTCTTAGAGCGATGCAATCAACTTAAGGTCAAGATCCATTTACTGCCATTTACTGGAAGAAAACTCTGTTTTTGGAGGCAGGCACACCTTTTTTGGCCTGCATTTTCAATGACCATGGTTCTCTCTTCATACTTGATTTTTTGCTGACCTATTGGTTTTTGGCAAGTGATTTCTTGCCTCTCTTGTTTCCCTTCTTTTCTTGCATCGGCTCCCTGTGTTCCTTAACTCATTACAGAGCAATCAGCCCCAGGCGTTGAAGTGTGTACCCAGAGGGAGCAATAACTGTAAATAAACACTACTGCAGGCTCTCCGATAACATGTTACCAAGATGATAACAGCCCTTCTTAGCAGGCCTATTGACCTTCTCCTTGCCTTAGGCTTGCAAAGGACTCCTCAGTTCCCAGTGCTTTTTATCTCAAAACCCTCCTCCACCACTAGAGCTATTACTAACGAAGAGGAAAAGAAGGAGGAGGCTACAATAAGAAAAGAAAGAAGAGAGAAAAGAGGAGAGGGAGAGTGCTTTGAGACACAAAACAAGATAGAACAACAAAGAGATGACCTGGGCAGTTATCCCTTTGCCATTGCTGCCACCCCCTCTGTCTGCCTTCAGTCTTTGTAGGGCTCAACATAATTAACTTGTTAAAAGATAGCATGAAATTGGAACGGACTTGCGTTTACTCACTACACACCATATGGGAAAGATAAATACAGAGAAGGCAAAAGTGACATAGTGACGGTTAGACAGAGGGAACATGACAGTAAGGGAACCCAAGAAGGGCAGTGGCCATATTCTGATAAAAACATCATTCAACTAGCTAACTTACTCTTTTAGCCTGAGAAACAGATGAAGTTAAGATTTTGCTTCTTCATGGTTCACTTCCCAATACTAATGCAGAGAGTTTGACAGTAGCATGTCCAGAGCTGTGGGGCTGAAGCACTGTCTGGATGAGATTGATAATACAATTAAGCCAGTCTCAGTATGAATGCATCACTATGACCCATTACTACACCAACCGCTTCAGATGGAGCATATGAGTCTAGCTCTAGGCCCTTTTGGAAGGGAAAAAATACAATTATAAAAGGCTAGCTCGAAAATGTGTTCTCTTTAGAATGTGCAGGCAGGCCTGTACATCATCAGATATGTGTGGGCTGCCTGCATATCTCACTGCTGTCCTCAGGCCCAGCTTTCTTCATCTATATTGAAACGAGGAGCTCACTGGAGCATAGATGGACTCATAACAATATGATTTTTTTTTTCCGCTTATTGTCCTTTCTTATTGTCTGCTCTTATCCTGGTGTTGTTGTATCTTCTGATTATATTCAAAATAATTTCCAATAATGTTTACAAAAACCCTGCCTGTGTGGTTGTGCGTTTGTGTGTGTTGCTGTAGAAGACATCAAGCTCATCAAATCTTTTATAATTTAAAGTTAAATGACAATAATCCATGTATTCAGTTCATTATTGTATTAAATAAAACACACTTAAGCCTGTAATTGTAGGCAAGCAGTACCTGAAGACTCAAAGTGGACACAACAGATAGTGAAATATAACTATTTATTGCAAGATGCAAATAGCATCCACTGGGGGGTTATAGAATGGAAGATATGTAAGTCCAGTTTTTAGGTTAGTAGTAGGGGTTGAAGAGAGAAAGACACTTGCTGAACAGCTGAACCACGGGATACTTTCAGCATTAATAAAATTAGCGTCATAAATATTTGTGAAGATGCGATTGAAGTGCAAACTTTCAGTTTTAAAAACTATTGCTTTGTAACTATTTAGTTGTTTAAAATAGTCATTTTTTACATAGTTCCTTATTTTCAGAAGTTTAAAGTTAATTGGACAAACTAACCAACTAACATAATATTAAGACTTGGAAAACTCATGGACATCATCAAACGCTGCCTTTCCTCTCTTAAGATGCTCTGCGAGGCTTGTGCTGCCGCCACATTTAATTGCTGCTTGTCTGTGGTTCTCTCTGCATTCAGTTGTGTCTTCAGTAACTGAAAAGCTGCTCTGTTGGATTGAGATCAGTTTACTGACTCAGCCATTGAAGAATATTCTCAGTGTCCTTTTGCTCATTATCTATTTGCACATCATCAATAAATACTAGTAACCCTGTTCCACTGGCAGCCATACATGCCATAACATTACCTCCTTCAGGTTGGTCAGATAAGGTGGCATGCTTTGGTGAGCTGTTCTTTTCCTTCTCCGTGCTTTTCTCTTCTTGTTGTTCTGGTACAAGTTAAACTCGTTTTCGTCTGTTCAATTATTTTCTCCAAACCTCTACAGGCTGTCTTAGATATTTTCTGCTAAAGTTGGTAAATTTGGCCTTCCTGTTCTTCAGTGTATCCTGTACAGTAGTTTGCACCTTGCTGAAAATGTGATTGATTGATTGATTCTTGTTTGTTGGCTTTGGTCATTGTATGTCGACCTCTTAAAGATTGGTCTTGATCTGTCTAGATGTTCTAAAGGGTTTTTCTTAACAAAAGAATAAACAAAGAAAGAAACAAAGAATTCTGCAATCATCTGGTTCAGTTGTCTTTAGTGGTCTTTCAGGCCTTTTGCTGAGCTGGTGAGTGAATTTCAGATGGCTTTTAGTTTTTCAATGCTGGCCTCCTTCATTTGTACCAACATCTGTTTGGGCCACATTATTGAGACTTCCAGTGAAAAGCAACCAAATGCAAGTTCCACACTTGAAGTCAACTCCAGATACAAACAAAAACATTATATTGGCCTAATTTGTCATGGAATACTAGGGCCTTACTTGACAATGAAAGGTCAGTCAATTGGCCTGTATTTGTATAGCGCTTTACTAGTTCCCAAGGACCCCAAAGTGCTTTACACTAGAGATGGCACGATACCACTTTTTTATGTCCGATACCGATATCATAAATTTGGATATCTGCCGATACCGATATGAATCCGATATAGTGTTTTTTAATCAACAAAACTGTTTTTTTAAATATCTTGCTGCATTTTGTATAAGTTCATACTCAAGTTTAAAACAACAACTACACTAAAGCTATTCTGTTATACCTGTATGCAAAAAAAAAAATATTTCATAGTTCAGCAATACTGATCAATCTAATAAACTTAAACCTACACCATCCTCCCTATTCTGGTATTTTAAAGAGTACTTAGCGTAAATATTAAGCAACCTAACTAATAGGGTTCCAACTCCCAGCAACAACAAAAATAAATAAATAAAAAATAGGGAACCACCCCTCACGCTCCACCTCATGATGCTTAATCGACGTAATCAACCTTAATTTGATGCAGTGTGAAAAAAAATGCACAGAAATCAATTATTTTTCAAGAAATATTAAATAGATTCAACATCTTTCTTCAACAAAATTGCAGACTGCACAGATGGTACCTTCCCAAAGGAAAAAGTACTATAGCTTACTAGGGTATATATATTAGACTTAATAGTCACTATATACAGTAATTGACTTCTATTCATTTTACATCAAATTAAAACTTTGGGTGTAAGATTCAGATAATTATTTATTAAAAGCTAGACATTTTAAATGAGAATAAGAAAGAAAAGTATGTCTTTGTGCCCCCTTTTCCCTGTTCATGCCCTATCGGCCCCCCTGGCTAAACTTTGCTAGATCCGCCCCTGCACAGTTACCAGCCGTCAGCTACGTAGAAAAAGATCCTGGTGTAGAAAGTAATATTAAATAAATTCTAACAACAGCTTATCAAGCTTAAACGTGCTGCTGTTGTTCAGCCGCTGGTTTCCTCTTTCTGGTGCAAAGTGGGCCAAAAACAAACAAGAGAGGACTCGCGACAGAAAAGCCGATCAGCTGATCATTAGCAGTTTCAGATTGAAGTAGCAGCCAGAGGAGAGGCAGTCGCTGTTAAGCTTAACGCAGGAATGCTTTACAAACATTCAGAGATGGACTTACACACTTGCTTTACTTCTCTCGGGGATAACTTTGTCGGAGATGAAATGCCGGTTGCTAGCGAAGCTCCAAATGCTATCCAGACCACCGACAGGTCCCGCATGCCACAGCCGCTCTATCACGTGATGCATACTGCTCCGACGTGCTAACGTTCTGAGGTGAGTTACGGCGTGTTGCAAGTTTTGTGAGGTGCTTTCGTGATATTTAATGGATCGGATTACATTTTTTATTTTTCTCCGATATCCGATCCAGTAATTTAGGTCAGTATCGGACCGATACCGATACGTAATATCGGATCGGCCATCTCTACTTTACACATTCAGTCATCCACCCTTCACACAACACATTCAACACTGGTGATGGCAAGCTACATTGTAGCCACAGCCCCCTGGGGCGCACTGACAGAGGCGAGGCTGCCGGACACTGGCACCACCGGGCCCTCTGACCACCACCAGTAGGCAACGGGTGAAGTGTCTTGCCCAAGGACACAACGACCGAGACTGTCCGAGCCGGGACTTGAACCGGCAACCTTCCGATTGCAAGGTTGCCAAACTGCCAACTCTTGAGCCACGATCGCCCATGTCCAATTATTACTGAGTGTCTGAAAAAAGACAATATGAATGAGTTTACAAACCATAGTGACTATTTCACAGAGCTAACTTTATGTAGATAAGTCACATTAAAAGAGGAAGTGAAGTTATTCATTGTCTTAGCACACAGGTGAACTCAGATGACGCAAATGAAGAAGGATGGTCTCCTCCTTGGGCACAATGCAAACTCAAAGCAACTCCTTGGGGTAAGGAGGACGTGATCTGGCTCTACTCTACTTTAGTCAAGGAGAATCTGAAATCAATGGGCATTTCCATGGAACTTCAAAAACCCAGTCTGTATAACACTGAGCTGTTCTGGCATTTAATCAAGAAATACCAATCCTCTATTGCCATAATGAATATCTCTCAAAATGCTACTATGACAGATTTGTAAATAAAAGAATTTGCTCTTTTTACCTTTAAGAAGAAAATAAAAAAGCAACAAAATGAGTTTGAAAATGAGTTTCATGAGTTGCCATGAACTTGACATGTGTATTTAGCTTTTAATCATGAACTGAATGCAATTATATCATCATACATCCCGCGCACTTTGATTCTTGCAGCTAGGGTTATGATTTTAATGAAGAGAAAAGCATTTGTATATGTATGTATTAATTTAGAAATAATACTTTAAAATTGATGAATTCGCTACACACTACTAGCTTACATATGCTTTATAATGTGTAGTTTTTATACTTTGTTATTGTGAAGTTTTAAGTTTTAATGTTGGCTTTTGACAAGTCCGGACTGTGTCTTTTCTCTCTGCATTTAGACAATGATAAGATAACTGGCTGCTTGCTGTAGCCTCATATTTACTATATGGACAAATATGTTTAAAGATGCGTTAGTTATGTCAATGTTTATACCGCAAAAGCTTGAACTTGTTCTTTAACTTAAAAAAATCCCAACAAAACAAAACAGAAAGCATCCTTTTAAGGTTATATGATAGGCTGCAGTTTATTATACTTGTTAGTTAGTTAGATTGTGGAAACTTGGAGGTGACCTCTTTAATCTTGCCTGAAGATGAAGTGATAAGGCAGCAGGGGAGAAGGCATGCTTTGAGAAGTCATGAGGCAGGAGATTGATGTTGCCTCAGTGACGATTTGCCTTTAGACTGGAAGAAGAGAGAGAGACAGAGCAAAACCAGACGTTTTGCTGCAGGTCTTAACTGAGCCCCTTACACTGTGGCTGTCGCCGCTGCTGGCTGGAATCAATTCTATCTTTATCGGTCCCCCTCTTCTGTGTCCAGGAATCTTCCTCACACCACAGAGCAGCTGGGGGGAAAAGCTGATGTGTTTTCCAATAATGAAATGGAACTCAGTAAAAAATAAGTTTAAATAGGTGCCTGGCTGGTCTCCCTCAGCAGTTCAGACCTGTTGTAATCTATAGTCTGATTTTTAAACACAGTTGCTGCCTTGTCTGTGCCTGGCAAAAGAAACTGAATGAATTATCTGAAGTTGTTCTATTATAAGACAGTCTTTGTTTCTGATATATCTATCTCTCCCTCTCTCTCTCTCTCTCCCTCTCTCTCTCTCTCTCTCATATAATATTTATTATAGTATATGTTATATATGTTATTATTAATATTATATTATATATTGATAAATTGTTGGTTGGTGGTGTTTGTGTGTGTGTGTGTGTGTGTGTGATGTGTGGTGATCACGTTGCTAACTCCATACTAGGACATGGAGTCCTTCTCTCTAAGGAGGATCACTGTACTACACAGGTTTTCATTTTGAAACAACTGCTTATTATCTATTCTAATGGCTGGCTGTGTGAGTGAGTTCCACCTCAGGCCTGAGGCGGGCAGGCTGCTGCTGCTGTATATGATTCCATCTGCATGGCAGAAACCATCCATCCAGTGGATAGCTACAGGCTGCAGGCCGGCCCATTGTTGTGGCTGAGCCTGTGACTGCTCCCTCTTGTACCTCTGTAATGGGATTACATTAGCCAGGTTCTTCTGCTCCTCCTCCAGTCCCCTCTTTTTCTGTCTCTCTCACACACACACACACACACACACACACACACACACACACACACACTACACACACACACACACACAACGACCACGACACATCTCTATATACTTCTCTTCTCTGTGAGCCCATGTATGAATGACTGACTGTCCACTTGGCCAAGTCATGCTTGCACCCTGTTTACTTGCCTATGGCCCTGTGTAATGATGCAGGTTTCATACCCATTTCACTGATACTTTTGTTTGCAACATATAGTGTCTGGTCATTTACACCCTTGCTGAAAAATATGTCCGATTTTTCTGTTTTTCTGTGTGAGACATTGAGAGACACAGAAGGCGAAGAGAATCGGGGGGAAAACATACAAGTATAGAGAAAGACTGAGGGTTTTGTTCAGGGTTTTCCTCAAGGAGAAACTGTCATGTGTAAAATCTTGTTGAGAACCAGCAATTGTGTTTTGTTGGGCTGCACCAGCAGGGCTAAGCTGTTCATTGAAAACCAATTTGTTAATGTCTAAACGCTGCGCTAGTTTTCCCTCAAGGACGAAGATTGATATTCAACATAACCTGCCAAGACACCAATGAAAAAGAATATAGAAAGAGATGATACTCAAGAGGAATTATGCAAGAGATCTCAAGGACTAGAAATTGTTTCATTTTTTTCACCCTTCTCATCTTTCGCAGTCTGGAGTTCATTAGCTTCTCTTACACTTAAACAATCTGTCTGCTTCATAAAGAAGCTAAAATAATTTTTGACAAATCTGGTGTACTTGGAATCTCTTTAGAACATCATACGTGATCCGCATAACCTATTTTAGATTTATCTGGTTTATCTTTAATGCTTTCCGTGGGCATTTCAGAAAAATCAGCTAGCCGTTAATGCTGGTTAAATACAAAATGATATAGGATTGATTAAAAGGGTCAGGCTACCAGCCTACCAAAGCGTTTGAATCTGGAGGTAGCCACCATAAAATTAAAACGGGGATCAATGGCGTGTCATATCCCTACTGCTCTGCGAGCTGAACATGTAATTTTAAACTTCATGCTGCAGCCATCTCTCACGTCAGGCCTTCGAGCATTAGGCTCAATAACCCAGCCGCCCAGGGCTACTGTTGCTAACTATGATACTGTATTCATAAACAGCAGTGGACCACGTTTAGTTTAGTATCTGTTTCCTGTGCAGAAGTTTAGCTATTGCATAGTGTGTTTGGGTTTTGATGGCTTTCATCAACTAGAAATGTTAATACTTATTGTTAGCAAACGAATACACGGGGAAAAATCCTGGGAAACCTGTGCAAATGGTGTGCTACAAATCTATATATAGATATATAGATATATTATAGCCTGGTTTGTAATAAACAATGTCTTAGATAAAGAAAGAACATATATATTTATATATATAGTCATGTTCTTTCTTTATCTAAGACAATGTTTATTTTGAGCCAGACTACAATCCACCTACTATAATCCACTTTATTTTCAGTGCAGTGTTTTGTAAAAATTTGTCCATAATAAGGAATTATAGTGGAGCCTCTGAATCCTGAGAAAGCAAACGAAATTGTGGTCACGGCCATTAAGCCACCTATTTAAATTTTAAACGCTTTAAAGGAAAAATCTCGGCATCATTTTTAGTTTATTTCCAATTAACTGTTCGGTTAAGTAATGTTGGTAGTAAGTAATGATCTAATCACAACAGAGAGAAAAAAAATCAACCTATTGATCCCTCATATAATGGTTTAAAAGCACTTACTAAGTCTAAAATCTTAAAAGAGTAATGACCCCAAATAAATAATTAAAATGCCCTCAGAGAATGGTTGGGTTTTCAATATTGAATAACATTATTAAGAGTCTGATAGAAGGGATGACCTTTGGAGGCCATTATTAACTTGTTCTAATAGGCTGTATTTGGCAGCATTGCCTCTATGAATAGCTGTGATGTTGGTATGACAGACGATCGATTTAATGTCACATTTGTTTGGAGATGGCGCTGCGTTGCTGTCTATCTAATGTGTCTATGTTACTGATTTCTACCTGCAGCCAGCTCTGGTTTAACCCTCAGCTTGTAATAGCTTAGTGTGAGAAACCTAGTGCATGCTTGCCTACCCCCCAAACAGCTGTGCTTTTCATGTGATGAATTTAGGGTTTTTTTCTGGAATATTTCATTCCATATTGCTACAGGTCACTGTTGTCATGAACACGTGATAAATGTGCCAGGATGTACAGTAAACTTTTTCTCCCTTTGGTTAAATACTTTAAAAAAGTCTACTCTGGAAATTGGGTTTTTTTGAAAAAAAAAATGTACAAAAGACTAATGGAAAATATTTTCCCTCAAAGAATATGTTGACAATAATTTGGGGATCACAAGAAAAGGTCATCTTAGAAACACTTGTTTGTCTTTCTTTTAATTGTTCCACCTTTTGGTTGTGACAGTATTTTTATAATCTTTCCTCCTAAACTGGCTGAACAGAGCTGGTGCATGTAGTTCTCTTTATACATGCACAGCTAAATACACACCTTCTGACTTTCTTTGCAATCCTTCTTTTAGCACCTGTAAGTTGGACACAATAAAGGTCATGAATCGACACTCTTTGCCTCTCTCTCCTTTCCGCAGACTGCACGTCTACATTTATTATTGTCTCTCTTGCCTTACTTTCTTGGGATTTATACTCTATGAATTCGACTCAGCACATTTCAGTTGAATAAGCAGATGAAGTACAAGACTTATATACTGTGTCATAGCTTTTCCCAGACACTCCCTAATCAGACTAGTGGTCTACAAAGACAGATTTTCGTTCCTGCACTGGTGTGTTGGAATGAGATGCCACTCACCATTAGTGGAAGCTGTTATTGGATGCCAGGCTTTAAATGTAAATACGAATCAGTCATCAGCTTATTGTTTCACAATAACACCAGGCAGTTTGCTTCTTACTGCTTGTGCATTTCCATTATGTGCTGTATGAATTGAAATAAAACTTTACATTTATAGCTGTGACATGAGCGAATGTTTTGCTTGTGCTCAATTTTGCTATTACAGGAATGCTGCATTCACTTTCACTTCCCTTTCTTCACTGATTCTTTTTGCCGCACATCTTGTGTCATCAGACATAACTTAAAAATACTTGCCTCGTTGACTATAGGTCATGAGAGCCAATGAGGCTGAACATAAAGGCCTAAAACAAAGACCTAGTGTAATGAGACGCACCATAAATGGAGAACAGAATCAAATGAATTGTATCCCAAAAAGTCACTTTTTTTCCCCCATCACGAAACAAAGTTTCAGAGGAAGCATTAATGTTTATTTGTCAGTGCACCTGGTGATTTTCTGCAGTCCTATATAACTTAATGATGGCACGTCTGTGTATAGTTTCAGTGGAGCAGAGCAAAGTGGGTGTGTGGTCTCTGTATGCATGTGTGTGTGTGTCACAAGCTGACTGGTGGATTAGCTGTCCGATGGCAGAAGGAGAGGGATCTGCTTTGACAGTGTGGTAGTTAGCCCATCTGTCTATAATCTGCTGTGTCAGTGTGTGCGTGCTGCTGCTTTGGTACTACCTGCCACCAGGTGGTCAGCAGTACCCCAACGCCCTGAAATAAAGCTGCGAGGGAGGTGGAGCCTAGTGGTCGGGACACGTTCCCAACAAACTTGATCAGCTGTTGCTCGTATGCTGCACTACATTCTAATACTTAAAATCACAGAGATGATTGGTCACATTTATTGAGTTAAGAATAAACTGTTATATAGTCATTATTATTATTGAGAAGACTAACAGACTTTTAGCTCTTTTTTTAGCTTTTACACTGGCAGCCAATAATTTGTGCATAAGGGTTTCCAATTAATGTGTGCAGATATGAATTAGAATAGAAACATGAGCCCTATATTTAGAAAGCCTGTCTTATAATCAGCTACTACCCACCCAGCTTAAAGACAGCTGTGAGAATTGGAATATGGAACATATTTCCCAGTGGATTAATTATATTTCACTGATCATATGGATGTATTTTATTCTTATTAATTTTGCTGTGAATAGTATATTGTGTGTCAAATATGGATTGCTTGAACACCCTGTGCTCTTTCTGTTTCTCATACCTATGGCAGTAAATGTCTGAGAGTAATTCTACTTGAGCATTAAGTTGGTTTGGTTGCAGAAAAATAGGGAGCGTAGTCCGACCTGCTGCTTTGTCAGGCAGAGTGCATTCCAGTGATATTTACTTTTATTCAGCAGGAGAGAGAGAGAACTTTCATAAGAAACATTCAGAATTAAACTTAACCAGATGAACAAGCAGTTGATTTCATAATTCATCTGTACTCTAACATTAACTCATAGTTACGTCATAGTATAGCTGCTGTTGGGTCTCTGATGCTGAGAGGGTTTTGTCAAGACCATAGACTACCTTGTGATTAGAGCAGGGTGATATGACCAAAGATATTTATCACGATATACATTTGAAAATTTGCGATAACGGACAATATACCGTAATTGTCGGGCTATAAGCCGCTACTTTTTGCACAAGCTTTGAACCCTGCGGCTTTTAGTCAGGTGCGGCTTTTCTATGGATTGTCCATGATTTCTGTCATATCGTAAGACGATTTGTTTTATTTGTTCCGCTGTTGTACGGCACTACGTTGCCTGGCGGAAGGATCGGGGTTCAAGAGTGATATGTTAGTCACATGTCCGTTCGCCAGGCAACGTAGTGCCGTATGAAGTAGCGCGAAAAACAAACTTCAAAGTAGCGCTACGCATTCAGCGGGAGGCGTGGATGATGAGCGGCGATAAACTTGCAAAAAGCAAGTTATGCCCAACTCCACCGGTGGATTCTGACAGCGTGGAAAAGTGTGAAAACATCCACGATCACCAACGGATTTTGAAGGGCTGGACTGCTGCATGATGGAGAGGAGGACTCCGACACTGACAATGAGGATTTCTTTGGTTTTGAAAGTGACAACGAAGGAGAGAAGCGGAGAGTGGATGACGAAGCCATCCTGAGCCTGTTTGTATCCGACACTGGAGAAGAGGACTTTGGTGGTTTTAGTGCGCAGGAAGAAGAGAAAGATGGTGAATGACTGACTTTTCTTCTTGTTAAAGCTGTGTCACTGCACCTGAGCCTAAAAGGTAGTCCGAATCTATTTTTCTGGTGTGCTGTAGGCTACTGTTATGTACTACATGTGCAAATATGTACCCATAACTTGTTTTTCAAAATATTAATAAAAGGGGTGTGTCTCCAAACAGCCATCTCTTTCCTGACAATTCCCTTTGTGCATATTCTCTTACATATGATAAGTCAACATTGAAACACCTGCGGCTTTTAGTCAGGTGCGGCTAATGTATGTACAAAACAGGATTTTCCCCTGATTTTAGCTAGCGGCTAATATTCAGGTGCGCTTTGTAGTCCGGGAAATACGGTAATTGACACTAGACAAAATACTTTACAACTCTACAACTTTGTTAGTGCAAAAAAACCCATCAACGTATTTTCACGTAAACAAGCAGCTGTTTTTTATGTGCATTAGTTATATAAAAATTTAACAGTGCAAATGCAAATTCCTTGCTGACAGTTTAACCAAAAGGCATTTCCAGTGGAAACTGGCCGACATATCCTCAGCATAACCATGTATAATATCCACAAAACTTAAAAAGAGGTTATACACACACAATACGGTAATATTATGTTGAAGCACAGTACGTTTCACTCCGCAAGGCGCCTACCAACGATAGCCCTAACGCTCCGACAATCCATCAAGCGGTGCGGATTCGTAGCTTAGCAAAGTCGTACTAACACATTTGACAGATTGCTGAGCGCCGTGTACCACATAAAATCGTTTCGAGGTCAGTAAACACAACCAGAATTCATACATAAGGCGCACGGGATTATAAGGGGCACTGTCGATTTTCAGAAAAAAGGATTGATTTTAAGTGTGCCGTATTTTCCAAAAAATACGGTAATAACGACGGCCCGCTAGCATGCTCTACCAAAAATAGTGCTTTGTTGTGTATCTGACAGACAAAAGCTAAACCAGTTCCACACCACTGAAGTTGCAACATTTTTACAAACCAGTTCTGGTTCACCTGTTTCATTCAACAATTCGCCCTTCTCATTCTCCGTCGCCGCCATGCTTTTTAGGCCATATATATGAAAACAAAGGCACTGCACATGCACATTTTACCGATATTCTATCGCGATATTTCATTTTCTTATCGTTGCCCAACATTATACCGGTATTACCGTGAACGGTATGATATGGCACAGCCCTACTTGTGATTGTCAATTTCAGTGAAACAGTTTTGGAAAAATTGTTGCCGAGTTGTTTATGATACAGAGCCAGCTGTTTTCTCAGCACAAGAAGAGCCTAGACACTCCTTCCTTCCACAATTGATCACTTCTTTGATCCAGATGCTGTGCATGTTTCCAGCAGCTCTACACTGAGAAAAGATTTCACTCACTCTGCTATTGTACAGTAGCAGAAAAAATAGAACGTCAATATATGATGGTCAGTGTTGCTATTGTGCGGGGCTGCCATAAATTCACTGAGGAATAGGAAACCTTGACTTGGTCACATAATATGCATATTTGGGTGGCTGTTAATAAAACAGGTTGGCCTGTGTGTCTGCATGACATTTAATGTGAACACGTGTCTTTAAAAGCACGTCTTAGATTTAAAAGGAGCTGTTCTACAGCATTATCTTGTCTTGGGATTGCCTGCCTGTCTTTCTGTAAAGTTTTGTGTATATCGACTGAGAGGATTTAGCAATACTGAAGAAGCGAATCACTGATCAGTTCTACAACATGCCAATCTAAGTTGTTTTTTTTCTTCCCCTCAGGGAACCTGGGTCGTGTTGACTACATCAGTGAGTTTGAATTTGATCTCTTCATCCGGCCTGACACCTGCAACCCCCGATTCAGAGTGTGGTTTAACTTCACTGTGGAGAATGTCCGAGAGACACAGGTTAGCGTGCTTTGGCCTTTTAGTGTGTTTGCTGGCTGTCTCTGTATGCACCCACGTCTTCACTTATTAATTAATTTAGAATAGACAGTGCTATCTAACTTATCCCTTTCACACATAGTGGTCATTATAGTGGACAGCTATTCAAAGGCTGTTTTCTTGTATTTGTGTAGGTGTTGATGGTATACTTGCACATATTGGACACTGATGTGCCACTCCATACTGTCAAAACGTGTGTTGTCCACCTGTGAAAAACTCTTTAAATAGTACACGTTTTTAAAAAAAAGTTCAAAAATCTTTTTTTTATGCCTAAAGATGAATAAATATATGAGGAAAAAAATCCTGATTGAGGTTGTCATAAATCATGCATGAAAGGGTTAATGTAGATTTTTTTAGGTTTATACTCAAACAACTATAAACTTACAGCAATGTTTGCATCACTATCAACTTCTCTTCTTACTTTAATATTACATATAGCTAGGGCTGCTCGATTATGGCAAAAATGATAATCACGATTATTTTCACTGAAATTGAGATCTCGATTATTTGACGATATTTATTTAACAATAACAATGTATTGGATAATGCCTTTAAAGATTGTCAAAAAACAATATAAAATAGTGTGCAAATACTGATAACAGTGCAAATGTTTGCAATATAAAAAATAAATGAAAAATGTAAACATCTATGTTTAGTGAACGTTGCAGTGTTGCTCTGTGGTGCAGCTACGACACTGTAGCAAAGTTTACACACTATGTCTACTTGATCCATGTCTCACTCCGCGAACCCATAATGTTTCCACACCACTGAAGTTTTTTTTTACCTCTCTTTTCAACCAACGGCAGTCACTCTCCTCTCCAAATAACTTCTGCTTAGCTTTCCGAGCTTCCCTCAGGTCCTCTTAATTGTTGTAACACGTGTTCGAAATGCAGAGAGGTGCGCTTGATTTGCCACACGGAGCAGCGCGAGAGTAAAGCACGAGGGAGGGTTCCTAATAGTTGAGTGAATGCTGACCGGCCCAGCAGCCAGACCCTAAACTTTAACAGGTAACAAAGGCAGTGATGAAGCTGCAGCCTCGATTCTACTTGTTCATGTTTCTAAAGTAGAATTGCTGTGGCGATCCCTTTAAAGTCTTTGTGGGCCGGATTTCACCTTTGCTTGGCCCTGGCTGCTTTTTGTTCCTACCTAAATACTAAGATTAAGATCATATATGTACTCTTATTAGGATAGGGATTTGTGGTGGTGTGTGGGGCTGTAGACTGCAGGTTTACAGTGTAATAGTATAACAAATTACTTTCCCCTGGGAGTAATTGAGTAAAGTACTGCATTACTTTTAAAAAAAAGTATTCTGTGTAATATGTGTAATACATTACACATTACACTGATCACAACAAAGAGGGAAAATACCTCCAGCATTCAGAAACATTTGACCATACAGCATGCAGTTTGTTTACACAGATGTAATGTCTTTGATATGCTGCTTAGTGATGGCGGTGACTCTCAAAGCAAATGAGAGACCAATGAGAATCGATAAGGAACTGAATTGATAGGTGATATTGATAATGCAGTCTGAAACGCTAAATTCTTATCAGTTTCCAGTTTCCCCCCTCAGAGCTAGTGGTAGAGGTAATGTTCAATTTACTACCTCACTTCTTGTCACAGCCTCCAAACTTCCTGCCACTGGCAAGCTTGGAGCTGGTGATTGGCTGACAGACGTGGTCACATGGCAAAGAGATACACCACGTGTGTGTGCGCGCCGTGTGTGGCTTAAGGGGATGAAGGCTTGTTGTATCATTTGAATATAACATTGCAGAATAAAAAGAAGGAAAAGCTGACAATATTGGCATTTAAGTTTGACTGCTGCAGTGTAATTTGTGCACAGCACAGCAGTACTTGTGAGGTGTAGAAAAAAATGAGATAAAGTAAAGAAACAGACAGTCTGGAGACAGCTAGATATAAAGACAGAGTTGATTAGATAGAAAGAAGCAAAGAGACTGGCAAAATGATAGTGAGGAAAAAGCAAATGTAAAGTGACAATGGAAGGAAAAAAGGAAAGCAAAACAGAGAATGGCAAGGAGGGATCCACAGCGTGCTGCTGTCTTCCTGTAGCTTGTCCAGCCCAGTCTATCTGAGGCTATCAGGCCTATCAGCCCATCTCCCCGCAGTGCTGTAGTCAGCACTAATCACATTTTATGGCACTGAGATGAATGGGAGGCCTCGGCTTGGAGCCGGATCGATCCCAGGACCAGATAGACCAGCACCAGCAGCCTGCAGCCTGGGCCAATAGGATATTTGCTGTTGTGGCCAAATGACAGAAAATGTGTGAGACAGTGACAGAGAGAAAGGGACAGGGAAGGGAAATGTGACACTATAATGACTGGAGATTTATAAATATCATAGATAATAATATGCTGTATATTGTGATGCATGCATGCAGCAGGCACAGAGGTGACAAAAACAGGTGAACATCTATCCCTATTGCACCTCCCTGCTCGATCTTTCTTTATAGACCCCCTCAAAAGCGTTTTTTCATTAAAAAACGGTTTCTTATCTGTCCAATTTCCTTCTTCAAAAAAGGTCTTGTGTGAATTTAATCTACTCCAGTGGAAGGTGTTGTGGTTAAGTGCTGCCTGTGCATTTTGTCAGAGTGTGCGTATGTATACACAGGCAGTGTGATTAGATTGTGTCTGTGTGCCTGGAATCATCAGAATTCACATAAATCTTTACTTTATATACTAATGATTGCAATATTGTTGTGACATGAAGCAAAAAAAATAAAGCTGAGAAATTTAATAGAGAAAGAATAATAGCATGAGTAAATAAACCAGCTAAGTGCAGCTATAGTATGGGGGAGAGGCTGTGCTATAGAGATATCAGTGGGTTCCAGGGAAGAACTGGGCTGTTGGAGTGTTTCATCCAGCTAAGCCTTGCTAACTCTCAGCCTGAGCCAAGGGAATGGGGAACAGTAAAAGCCCGTGATATTGGAAGTGAGATGGCCATTTTGAAGGAATGTAAGCTGGTGAAACAGATTTGGTCTGCCTCAATCAGCTTAGCAGCTTTGTGGAAATTGGCTTCACCGTAGCACCGGTTATGATGGATGGCCGGATGGATGAATGTCTCTTTTTTTGTATGTCCTTCCTTTTTGTGTGGTTATCGAACCACTCACTTACCTCTGAAAGTTAAGACCAATTCTGGTTATGTTGGTGGCAATGAGTGGGCCATGTGACTGTTTGAAGCGGTGTTAATTTTTCAGGAGAGGTGCACAAAAATTGTTTTCTTCTCAAAGCAAAAAGTACAAAGTTTGTGTATTACTGAAACACATGAAACGACACGAGCCCTTACTTACTATGACCTGTATGAAAGCTTCACGTGATTTAAATTAAGTTTTAATTTCCTGCTTATATTAAAATGAGCACCCGCAAAAGAGGCTTTAACCTTACCCTTATTCTAAAATGAAATTTAATTTACTTTAACATAAAATACATTTATATTGATTTCTCAAAGACTCATTTTGCAGCAGGAAAAACCCAGATATTAGACAGAGGCCACATGCTGGTGTATGAAATTTAGATGCATTGGAAGTCACAGCTATTTGATGGATTGCTGTGAAATTATTTAGGTTCATATTCCTCTCAGCGGGCATGTACCTGCAGAACTTATGACATCCCCATCAGTCTCATCTGTCTTTTACAAATCTCATCTGCTAACATGCTAAGCAGAGATGATGAACATAGCATGCGTTAGACCTAATAAACAGCAGCATGTGCAAAAGCATGAAAAATATGCATGACTGCGTATTCTTAGTGATGTGACCAACATGTGACTTGATAAGCAATTGAAATGGACTCATTTATTATTCAGTTTTGGTTGTTTTTTTTTATGCTTCATATTTTCTGTAAAGTGTTTCCCAGTTGTCTGCAGAGCGGGCAGAATTAGAGCAAATTTGTCTCAAATATTTGGAATGACTGCAGGGCGTGTGGCAGACTACACGACAACAAAATACAACATACAAGATCAGAGACTAGTAACTGCTGTCTTTGTTTTCACTAATAATAAGCAAGTAAGGGGAAAAAGGAGAAAAGAAATTATACAATACATATGGAATTAAGTAAACTGAGTTAAAATCAAAGTTGTCTGATGTATGGAGTCTTCTTCAAGTAAAAATTGCAAGAAGCCAGTGAGATAGGACCTTTGAAAAAAGTTTCATACTGAGTGAATTTCTACCTGATATGTAACTTCTAGCTACCACGATTTCATTCCAGTTTCTGCCTATGTTACCATCAGAAACCAGTGGGTGAGTTGATATGAAACTCCATTGACTAAGTTGATATGCTTTCCCATTCAGCTGTAGGGGTGTACTTGATGTCAGGTTCCGTGAAGGGCACGGCTGTGAGCTATTATCATAGGAGCCTTAAGGGAGCCATTCATAGAAGACAGGCAGTAAAACCTTGCACCGAGCGCCTTCAACTCCTCCAACTGCTGCAGGGGTGATTTGTAAGCCTCACTTGTCCCAGGAAAGCACAGTGTAGAGCAGTTACTCTCCATAATCAGGAAAGAGGATGAACAGAAGAAGAATAGGCCATGTGTTATATAGACTCCCCAAAGAGCCATCATTACTTTACTTTTTCAGACAATGCTCACCTGTTCAAATTAGTGATGTTATGCAATTTGTCACGGGAGAAGTAAAAAGTTAAATAGGATGTTAAAACTCTCACCACGCCATTAATGACTTTGTTTCGCTAATGCTTATTTATCAGTGCTACGTTTCTGTCCCTGCTGTACTGTATTTTATTAAGCTTACATTATTGAAGCATTTCTTCAGTGGTTCAGAAGTCCTTGTTCAAGGCCTCACTTTAAGGACCTCCTCCTGGATACGTTGCTTGTGTTTTCACTTTGACTGGTGTATAAGCTATTTTACTGATCATAGAAGTTGTTGTTCCAGTGATAACTTGATTTGTTATGTAGCTACGTTGTCGTATGAGGGCAATCCCAAAAGTAAGGCCTCCTATTGTTTTAGAAATAAAAACAACCGTTTATTTTCCATGATATTTACATCATTTTAAAGCTTGAAGTAGAGCTGGGCGATATAAGATTTTTTCATATCACGATATGCTTTTTTCATTTCAGGCAATAACGATATATATCACGATATAAGCCAAATAACTATATTTGTAAGATTTAAATGTGCCGTTGCTCACAAGTAAAATGTGAAATAATCAGCAGCTTGTTTTGATTTAAATATTTATTTCCCATAATAAGTTCAACAGGGTAGATGTACTTAAAATGAGGCTTCAGTTTAAGCAAAATAAAGGCAAATATTACAAACTACACAAAAGGTAGCCGCTAAAGCATTTAAGTTTCAAAATAGAAAAAACAAAACAGACTACTAAAGTGTCAGTTCCACTTAGAAACAAAATATTAATTCTAAAAATAAATCTTAGTTTATTTTACAGTAGAAGAGACAAAATTGACTAACTTATTTAATATTGCTTTGGAAGCGCTGTCTGAGAGAAATGTTTATGTCCAAGGAGTTGGTAATGAGGATCCATTACTTTAATTAGCAGCTTGAATCCTTCATTGTCGACCGTGTTTATTAGTAGCATGTCTTTAGCAAGAGAGTAAGCTATGGCATTCGTTATGTTGCTATGTCTCTTAGCTTTTTTGTCATATGGTAAGACGCTGGAGCTTTTTGTCAGACTTCAAATAGCCGAAATACCTCCACACTACAGAACTTCTCTGGCCTTTCCTTTCGACAATCTCTCCGGCATTGGAACCGTCATCTGTGTTCTCTTCGGTAACCTGGTCACCCAAGCTCTCGGTTGATTTTTCTCTAGTTGGCACACTCATTTCCTCCATTACCCGGCCGCACTTCGGCTGGCTGTTTCCCAAACAAATACACGTGCGGCTTGGCACTTGAGCTGTACGTAACAAGTTACGTGACGTGACGCTGCGGCTGTGATTGGTTCGGCTCTGTGCTGCTTAATTTGTATTGGCTATTCATTTTTTTATAAGAGAGGAAGAGAGAGAGAGAGATGAGGTCTATCGCAATAGTTTCATTTTTCTATCGAGAAAAAGTTATTTCGCAATACATATCGTTATCGTTCTATCGCCCAGCTCTAGCTTGAAGACTTATTTATATCCCTACATAATCGCCATTTCGGTCGATGCATTTTTGTAGACACTGTGGCGGTTTTACAATGCCCATGTCATAGCCGCTAGCCGCCCTCGCAGAATCGCCTTCTGGACAAATGTTCTTTCAACAAGTTTTGAAGGAGAGCGAAACTGTGACGGGCGACATGTGGACATGCAGTGTCGTGGAGAATGCTTACGCCCTTTCTCAGCATTCCTCTTCTCCAGTTCTGAAATGCCCTTCTGAGTTTTTCCAGTATTTCACAGGACCTGTCAGCATTTATTGTGGTCCCAACAGGCAAAAAGTCAACCAACAATACTGCCTTTCGGGCCCAAAACACAGTTCCACACTGCGCACACTGTGCGTAAGCATTCTCCACAGCACCGCACGTCCACACGTCACCCGTCACACTGTCGCTCTTCTGTAAAACTTTGGTGGAACTTCATCACCCACCCTACAGTCCGGACTTCGCACCCAGTAACTACCACCTGTTCCCAACGTTGAAAGAGCACTCGTCCAGAAGGCGATTCTGCGACAGCAGCAAGCGGCTATGACATGGGCATTGTAAAACTGCCACAGCGTCTACAAAAATGCACCAACCTAAATGGTGATTATGTAGGAAAATAGATAAGTCTTCAAGCTTTAAAATGGTGTAAATATTATGGAAAATAAACAGTTGTTTGTATTTCTAAAACAACAGGAGACCTTACTTTTGGGATTGCCCTCGTATAAGCTAGTTCAGATCCAAACTAAAAGCCACACAAACTGACCAGCATCTCTCAATCTCTGCGAGGTGAAAGTTTCTTTTTGTGAATGAAGTCCAGTGGTTCTGAAAAGAGCATTTCCTTTCCACAAGTCAGGGATTTTTTTTTTTTTTACTATTGTCAAACATAAAATATGAACATTAAATTAACATTCACCTCACTGTTGGACCGGTGCTGTGTCCTTTCTTGCTGGAGTAGAGCTGCAGGCTTTAGTGAGCTTGAAAAACATTTGATGTGCTGTGCTCTTGGCTGAGATATTTTAGATTTAGCAGCAGCTCAGGCAAGTAAGTAAAAATGGCAGACTAACAATATGAAAATGTGTTAAGAGTAGAAAAGCCCAGACTCCCAACAAAACCTACACGAAGGAAAACCCTGAGGAGCATAATATGGCCTCTTTAAGACTCAAGTAGAAGGAATGAAAGATAGAGAGAAACACTAGAATGTAAGGAGAGAGTAGACACCAGCAGGCTAATGGATATGATGCACTTTAATTGTTTTTTTAAATCATTATTATTATTTCACATACAGAAGAAACAGAAGCAGCATTAGGAGTGGTGTATTTCTGAAAAGTAATAGTTCTGTAAAGTCAGCTGCTGGTTGTTGTTTATAACATCAGTGCCAGTCTGGATAATAGATTTTTTAACTACGCTCGCTCCTCCATCAGCTGCTGACAGTGTCCTGCTTTAGGCCTGTCGCTGCAATTTCTGTGTTGATGAACACATTGAACTTCACCTGTGCTTCCCCCTGTCTTCTCAGGTTTGCAGAGGTGTTCAGGGACCCTCCAGCTCCCATGTCTATTCTGCTTCTGTCTCATTCTCTGCAGTTCTTGCATCTCCCCACTGTCATGTCTAAGTTGTGATGTCCTTCAGCAGTGACAGTGGAACAAGGGCATAGACAGGTCTCTGGTGAGCACATCGGACGAACATGGGCTAATCGCTGCTGGCGTAGCGTGTCCATGAGCATGCACTGCAGACAGCTGGTTGGTGGCAGCTTCTTGTGGCAGGACCACTTTGGGTCTGTTTATGGGAGGGTTTGGTGGATACACAGCCGTAGGATTAAACTTCCAAACGCTGCTTGTCAACAGGTCTGCTTGTCTTTTTTCCCCCTTCATTTGTATGCCTTTGCATTGCCTTTTCTTTTTGCAGCATATGGCACTAGGTAGATAGGCATGCGTCCTGTGGTTGTGGTCCTCTTCTTTGAAAGTTCATTTTTAAGCTTCTCCTCTTTACATTCTCCAAAGGAGAGACATTGGCTTCTATTTGACTCTGCCAAAGGGATTATTTCACTTCAAACACATCACATGGGCCTAGAAAGTTTAGGATCCTACTTTCACACCCAATAAGGAAGTTATGGAAAGACTTGTGTGGTTTTGAAAGACATGCAAGGCATCAGACGTTTGTGTCACAGAGTGTAGGGTTTTGTGAGCGACCTTTTTCTGTTAAGGCATGCTTCCTTATTGTCAAAGCTGATGCTCCCCAGATCACTTCATAATGACATGGACAAAAGGATATGACAACAGCAGAGAATGAATTTTCAAATTGTCTTCCTGATAGCAAAATGAGTTTTCCCTGGGTTATCTCTGCCGACGCAAGGTTCCTTATCAAAATTCATTGCCTTATTTTTTAGCTTGATTCACTTTAAAAAGGAGGTAAAAAGCTTAAGGGCATGTTTTGAAATAAAGCAGACGCATTTTTTTATTAGGCGTTTAGATTCTCTTTATTCAAACAGCAGAGACTTATGCATTGCTCTTAGCTCATAGTTTCCAAAGACTTTAAAAAACCTTTAAAAACTGGATTACTGGATTCATGTGCCCAATACTTCCGTTTCAACTGTGAGCCTACTCATTTAGGGCTTCCTTTCAAAAATATATTAATTAATGGCAGTAAACGTAATATTCTTTGGAAAACCTCAGTTTTCATGTTTGTCAGCTATTTTAGTGGCATAGGGGAATTTGTAGATGGGGTGATTCATCAGGATAATCATCAGTTGGCCAACCCAGGATTACAACAGTGTGAGATGCTGCCAAAAATGTGTTTTTGGTATTTTATTTGCAGCAGGTGGATCCGCAGCTTCTTTGAATTGCCATGTGAAGCCTTGAAGCTTTATAGCCTGGTTAAAAAAAAAAAGGTTTGTTAATAACTAATATCTCACTCTATGTTACATGTATAAAGGGGAGAAAATGTCATAAGTAAGGTGTATAAATTGTATTAGGGTTTAGTGTTTGCATTACTACGTGTTGATGGGCCTGAGTGACTGCTAGGCTTTACTGAATTAGTTGAGATGAAGCCTAGCAGATATCTAGCATGGGTCATAATCTGAAACTGCAGTTCTTCACTATATGGACAGTGAAACTACATTTAACTCACCACAATACAGAATAAATAAAAAGGGTAAAAAAACATCTCTATGCTCCCTGGAGTAGTTTCCCCTGCCATGATTGCAATATACATGTCTCCTTCTGCCTCTGGTTCACACAGCCTGTTTAAATGAGGTGGACGCATTAAGATGTATATACTAAAGGACTGAATAAATTAACCACCAACAGTACATATACATGCATGTGTGTGTACCCATGTATGTACACCCGCTAAATAAAGAGCACAGATATGGTGCAGTTTAAAATGCTGCCTGTGTTTTGAAAGGTTCGACTTAGAGGCTTGTTGCAGCAGGGAGCCAGCAGGCCTTTGCAGTCCTTGAATGGAGAGAAAATGTTGCAAAGCACAGCATGGAATTAAAAGCAAAAGGGGAAGGCATGGAAGGAACAGAACGAGAAATGAGAGCAGTGAGATGCTGTAAACTGCTTCTGGAGGGGCTTGTAATAATGTTGTTAATATATGAACTTTTTTTTTCTTTACCTGCTATATTGGCACAGTTAAATGCAATGTTCTGAAAAGTAATTGCATTCCACTTTTGTATAAATTTGCAGTGTTTATTGATTTTATACTGCTCATTTATGCAAATCGGTGGCAGTTTCCAACACAGTGCTATTTACTGTAAATATTAGCAAAGTTTTTGTAAATATAAAACTTGCCAACCAATCCTCTATTCATCCCAGCTTTGCTCATCTCAGTCCAAGAAGTAATCAGAGAAAGATAATAAGCCTGAATTGAGAAAAGAGGAAAAGAGGGAAGAGATGGAAAGTAAGCGAGAGGATCGTTGTCGAGGTTTCAGCAGGAGGCATTTTATGGGGACTCAGTAAGGGCCTTGTGGAGCTGCTGTGCATCTGCATGAAATGATGAGCCTGGTGTCAGGACATGGATCATCCTTTTACACCGAGTAATGAATACAGATTGCACACCGGATAGAGAGGCTCTGCAATCTGCTGCACCACAAATGAAACAACTGCCGTTCTAATCAAATAGTCTTTTCATGCCAGCGCAGCCCTCAACTTGGGCTAAATTCAATTCCAGATTCACAGATTTGCGGGTTGGGGGTTGGGGAGACTTGCGAGGCAAGAGGGAGTTATAAATGTTGTAATTAGAGTATTGTTTAATGTGTACGTGTGTAGACGTGTGTGATGTGTGCGTCTGTTGCTGTGGGGGAGGGGTGGCGGTAGGAGGGTCCCTGGCATCGTGTTGTCGTTAACCGCTTGGTTATTTTAGATAGCAGTTGGAGGAATGGGTCCAATCACAGCAAACACATACACACTAACACACACCCGTGCACAAACGCACACATTTAGCTAATTATGCCAACTAGTGGCTTGGGAGAAGACGTTCTCTGTATTCTGTATTTAGGGAACAGCGAGGAGCTTTGAAGGAGAGCCGCAGTGCCTCTTTGATGCTGCTTTTGTTTTTTGTTTGTGGTTTAATAATTTAATCAAGCCAAACGTCCTCCTTCTCTCTGTAACTGTCTGTTGGTGGAGGCTAATTACTCTGCAGATTGTTCTCCTGGTGCTAGAGATGAGAGTTTAGATCCAGAGGGGGAGGGGGGTGCTGATGGCTGTAATTTAACAGTGTACTGATGGGCTAAGCTGTCTGTCGACTGCTGTTTTATTGTTTCGGGATGCTGCTGACGAGTTACTATTCTAATATGCACCATCTGATGAGAGTGCCTGCAATGTTGTGCATTGCATTAGTATTCTTTGTCTCCATCCATCCATCCATCCATCCATCCATCCATCCATCCATCCATCCATCCATCCATCCATCCATCCATCCATCCATCCATCCATCCATCCATCAATCAATCAATCACCAGGATCTTCCTCTCTGTATGCACACTGTGTGTCCGCAACTGTCTGGTGAGTGGTACCTGGCTGGAGGTTGCTTGCAGTTGCTAGGTGAAATTGGATACAAAGAGGTATATGTTACTGCGCCAAAAAAACGCTTTGTAATTGCACTGGTCTCAAACAGATCGATAGTTTGCATGGAAGATGCCAACTTGTCTGCAAACACTCAGAATCAGATGACAGAAATTTTATTAATCAAAATTAATGAAAATCCAAATTGAGTTGTCATAGCAGCATACCTACAACAGACAACAAAGCAGCTGTATAAAAATGAAGTGTAGAAATAGAGATATAAATAGAAGGGAAAAAAAAACCTGACAAACATAGAGAGCTGCTGCAACAGGCTGCCACCAGGACGGTGCTACAGTTGTTTTTATGCAGTGCCCTCTTTGTGACAGGTAGAAACCACCAGCAACCATTTGCCAACCGTTTTTCCTGAGCAACCAGGTGTGATTGTGTGACTGAGGCAAAGAGATTGAACAAACAATACATTTTTACAAGTAAAAGTGACTTGTTTAGCTGTTGTGCTACGTTTTTTTTTAAATAACCAGAGCCTTTCATCACAGAAGAATGGAATCCAGCCGATCCTGTCAAGGACCAGCCTAAGTGAAATGGACCTTTAGGCTGAAGTGATTGATTTTGTATCTAGGCAGCCACATCCACAGCTAGTCATACGATTTTGAGCTTACAGAAATCTTTGGGGAGGATTGTGATTCGAGATTGTGGATTTTGATTTAACCTCTTTTGATCTTTTGCCCAAAACACCAACCTCTAATAAGATTACAAGTTCACAGGGAGCAACCACTTCTCCACAAAATATTTTGTTTATAAGTTTCATAAACGTGATTGATGTACCTGAATGATATAAGAATAATAGGCTTTGAGCAGAGAATATAATCTATATTGCTGTCAGGTTAGCATCAGTTGTCACACACTATTGGTGTGCTTACAGCATCATAGTAGCTATCGTTTAAGCAAGCAAGATGAAGGCCCATTTCAGTGTACTGCACAGTGAGTGACACACCACATAACTGGAACGATCAGAGCTTCAGCTTTCGTTACATTTCTACATCATCCACTTCAATTTCTGCTAAAATTTTAATAAGAATAAATATTGACCTGGGATTGATGGGCTTAAACCCATTAAACACGTGCTGTATCAAACTATATCTTTATCTTTCTCTCCCTGCTTGCTAGCTTATTTGTGTCTCTGTTGTTAATCTGGAATAATAGTTTAAAATGTTTATTTTCAATGTACAGCAGTTTATAAACTTATTTCCCTTATTTAATATAGAATACAGCACAACACGGTTGCTGTCTTTAGTCAGCATTAACAACAACTGACTGTTCTGCCATCGCATGAAAATTTCATTCCTCATCCTTAGCTAGGCCGAATCATTTAACTGATTTGATTTTAATGCTGCTGGCTCGAATTAGTGCTCATGTTATTAAATCAACAGTAAGACTAGATTAGTACATACAAAACAACTGCATAATGTTAGACCCACTACAGTGGACAAATACATCCTTGGCAAAAGCGACGTTTGTGTGAACGTTACAGTGAAAGGGATCCGAAGAGCTGAGTGAGAATGCTGGAGAAGATACTCAGCCTTTGGATTTCTTTGGAATTTAGTATGATATTTTTCACTACATAAGATAAAATGATACAAATAAAAAGTTAAATATGTTAGCAGTGCACTCGTGTTAAACATCAGTGTTTTTATTAATGCAAACAGACACCGTACTAATTTGACTTCTTTACCTCCTGTGATGGTCCTTATCAGACAACGAAGGTATAGCGATCTTAAGTAAGGAAAGCAAATCAGAGAGCTTCTTAATTAAACCGATGCATTATTACCATGTGTAACGGAGCTTCTTCAGGACCACCCCCTAAATGTTGATTTGCGACTACAGAGTAAAGTGCATCACAGCCGGTGTCTTGTTCAGTCTTGTCGTTGGTTGTCAAGTAGTTAACCATGGGTGGATGGGGTGCCTTGGTTGTTATGCAGCTGCACTGTGAGTCTTTGCAAAATTGTAAAATAGAGGTTAAAAGAGAAGGTTTTTATCTTTCTCTATTTCTTTCTTGGGGGGGGGGGGTTATATTAGTTTATCTCACCTTCTTGTTTTTGTGTAGCTAGAAGACAAAAAAAGTGAGTGAGAGAGACAGGTAATGCTGCAGAATTTGGAGGAGAGATACTCAGACTGCTCTCACACCCCATGTGGTTAGGTCAGACTAGTTGCACTAAATTACTCCAACCCACTGTCAGTGACACTGGGTTAGCTAGCTAGCTGCATGTTGCTTGCTCACCCAAAGAGCAAGCTTTGAGGAAAGACATTTATGGTCTCTCTAGTGGCAAGAGCATGCATACTTAGTCACTAATACACTGATATAGAAAGATATAATGTGTTTCCTGAGAACAGGGGTATAGTGCCTGTGTTTCCATGTGTATGTGTGATAGCCAGTGGCTCATGAAGAATTCTGTCTCTTGCCAGCACCTTGGGGTAGATGTTGTTAACATTGTGCAACTCTGTAAATCAAGACTGAGGTCTCAAATGTGTGTTTTTGTTCTGTCCATCTTAGGAGTCTGCAGGTATGTATTCACAAGCCAAATGTCAATAAAACAAAACAGTGATTATTCAGTCTGGTAGGCACTGGCTCTGTGTGTGTGTGTGTGTGTGTGTGTGTGTGTGTGTGTGTGTGTGTGTGTGTGTGTGTGTGTGTGTGTGTGTGTGTGTGTGTGTCAGAGCCTCCGGGGATTACAACTTCCTGTTCTGAGATGCTTTGGTCACATCTGCTATGAATCTTTCATGTGTCAGTGGTGGTAACCTGCTATGGGTGGGCACATCAACAAAAACACACACAGTTGTATTTCATGTATTTAACTGCAAGAGACTGTCAGGGTATTCTCTGTGATGTAATGCGTTTATTTCACACTGGTGCATTTCCAAAAAAATGTGGCTGTTGTAGTTGTTAGTGTCAAACTAGCTATAGGTACTTTCATTCAGGAATCTCTCAAAGAAACAAACAATTTATCAGAGCAATTATCAGGAGCTTTCTGCAGGAGTGAAAAGTAAAAATATTTTTTTCAAGATTAGTTGTTTACTTTTCATATCATGGATATTTTAGGATCAAGAAAGTATAAAAGAGTGTAAAGTCTTATGGTTTTGGTCTTTTCCTTCTCTACCACCTCCAAAATGTGTGCTGTCAAGTTCTTAACGCGTTCAGCAAAACTGATGTTTGATATGAAGCCGGTAAAAATCTGTTTTGTCTTTTGTTTTTTGTTTCTTGCTTCGTTCAGGCCTCAGGGACCTTCCAGAGAGCTTGAGGCAGCATTCATATGTTGGTTTATGTGACGTTTTTTGTTTTCTGAAACAAGCTCGCTTTCTGATTTCTTAGTTTTTTGCATATTTGCGAAACTTGCGTTTCAGATCACAAAAAACCAATTTTAAATGATGATTTGATTTTTTATCTTTGTCTAATAATAACATTTGTTGCTCTGAAATATGCACGCCTGACAACTGTGCAGAACACTAAGAAATCAGGAGGTGATGAGTGTAAAATTATCATAACCTGGGGAGCTACAATAACTACATTCATTTGAAATCTGCCAGGTTCTAAATAAACATCAGTGTTTCTCTCACACACCCGGACTCTCTTCTTCTTCCACCTTTTCAGCAAAAGAAATTTTATGGTCAGAACTTTTGTCCAATAGCAAGCATCCTCAAGTTGCAAAGCTTGGCTCTACTCTCACAAAGGACCGTCACTTTCATAGATTCTAAGCAAAGCAAACCTTATAGGGCCTCTCTGTAAAACACGATTTAGATTGGCGATCACTGTGTGATACAGACACCTCACTGCTTTGTTCAGCCTGCATGTGTGATATCTCCACCATGGCAGCAGCTCTGCTACAGAGTGTTTTGAGAGTAAACAGATGTTGTTTGTCTTTGTGATGCTGCGTTTTAGCATCTCCTGGGATGTAGTGGACCTCTGCTTTCCTGTAAGCTCACAAAGGATGAAAATAGCTCAAACAGATGAACAATGTTTCACAACAAAAGTAGGGCTAGACTTTCTTTTACACCACAATGCTCATGGTCAACATGGATTGTGGTGGTATTGCTAAAATAAATATAGTTAAAACCATGACCTTTCCTCGTGAGAGGGATTTAACTGCATTTTCACATGCAAGTATAAATTCTTTGTCAAAGTGTCAGTAAAAGACTCTACATTGAACACTAATTTGCACAGATTAGTAAGAAATAACCAACTAATTGGTGTCTTCCCACCCAGCAAAAGCTCTGTGAAAAGATGTTGAAAAGACAGCTTTGCATCTAACAAAGTTGATATTTGCTTAAACAGGGAAAGGTGAAAAGTTGTCTGATGAAAGTTTCATCAAAAGATGTCTCGAAAGTGAATTCCTTTTATGTCAAATCTTTTGGTTGAAAAGTGGAGGACATCTTTCTTCTCGGTTTCTCTCCAAACTCCTCAGACAGCCAGCAGATTTGAGCCCAGAATCTTCTTGCTGTGAGGCGGCACTGCTAATCAGCGGGCTGTTGTTGCTCACCATGCAATGCAAAATGGGACACAACCCCAAGAGGAAGACAAATTATATGTATATAGTAGGGGTGCAACGATACACAAAATTCACGGTTCGGTTCGATACTTTGGTGTCACGGTTCGATATTTTTTCGATACAAAAAAAAAAGTTCATGCCTTTTTAATTTGTCATTTATTAAAATTATAAATATATATTTTAACTCAAAAGTACAGTTTTTAAATTTAATGTTGCTGAAACATCAAAGTAATAAAAAAGATAAATATATCTGATTGAGGAATCACTCATCTTTGGAAAAGAGAGTTTATTACAGAGAAATGTCTCTTTCCAAAATAAAAGCTATACTATACGCTTCTTCTGGGCTATATTCTCAGCAGCATATTAAACATATCAGGTCCCCATAAGGAGAATCCTGTGCTAACGGCTGTCTAAATGACTCGGGTAAAGTTTGTAGCATGCGTGCTTGTTGTTTTTGTCTGCTTCCACTTGTCTTTGCACTAGGATGATGTCGGAGTAAATGTGCAGTCATATTCGTTGTGTTCCCACTAGTGCTGTCAGCGTTAATCTCGTTGAAATGACGTTAACGCCACAACACGGCAAGTTAACGAGCTACCGCGGATCGCCCCGTGCCTGGGGCTGGACGGCCAACACGTTAACGAGCTAACTGCGCTAACGCACTAGTTCCCACCAATGTAATTGAGCATTGCCTGGCACATCCAACATACTGTTTTACTTTTGTCCATGACGCGCTTACCTTCAGGGTCATACGTCACATGAAAACCAAAATAGTTCCAAACGCCACATCTGAGTGAGGGTGGGGGAGGTTCAATTTGCCATGTTGCAAGGAGAGCTTGACTTCTGTCTTGCTAGTTTGCCCTGCGCTCAGTGAATCTGCGTTCGACTACTCCGCCTAGGCTGCACTGTCGAGCGCAGATCCACTGAGCGCTCAACACAGACAACATCGTCAGAAGGAAAGTTGATCAAATAAATTAAAAATGTTGTATTGTTCAATACATATGCGTACCGAACCGAAAGCACTGTATCGAACGGTTCAATATCGATACGAGTATCGTTGCACCCCTAATATATAGACATCAGCATCAGTGTCTAACCTCACAAATGCGCTTCTGTAAGAATGGGTATAGTGTATCTTATGGGGGCACTGTTACCATTAACATTTTATTATTCATTTTTAAAATTGCCCTCACTTTATTAGTTCAACTGCTCTTTGGCGCATATATCTGATCAGCCAATCACATTGTAGCAAGTCAGAACATGTTGGAATGCAGTTGTGGCCAGTATGACCTGCTAAAATTCAAATGAAGGAAGAGAGTTGATTTAAGTGACTTTTGAATGTAGTATGGTTGTTTGTGCGAGGTGAGCTGGTGTATGTGTGTTTTGAACTGCTGAGATTTTTCCACACAACCATGTTTAGGGTTTACAGAGAATGACCTGAAAAACAGAAAATGTCCAGTGAGCAGCAGCGGGGTGAAAATGCCTTGTTGAATCAGAGGTCAGAGGAGAATGGCCAGACTGCTTTGAGCTGATAGGAAGGCAGCAGTAACTCAAATGAGCAGCAGGTCCCTGAGGTCATGTGATCAGGGCCTGCTGGCAATACATCATACAAGGTTGAGAAATAAGGGCGACAGAGCTTTTCCAAGCGTCTGGGACTCTCTCCCTTTGAGACTGAGATCTGTGGACTTGGTGATCTGTTTTTTAAAAAGCAGCTAAAAACTTGTTGTAAAGCACTTTGTAAAATTTGTATGCGGCCTTTCATAATAAAGGCGTGGCTGTGGCTGAGGAGGCAGAGTAAGTCATCAACCAATCGGAATCAGATCGGTTGGTGTTTCAGTCCCTACATGCTAAAGACTGAGTTTCATCAGAGTGTGAGTGTTGGATAGAAAGCATTTAGACATAATAAAAGTGCTTGTGTGAATAAGACATGTCTATTTACTGTTTCTAAATAAAATTTGACTTTACTTTAATCACTCATTACAAGCTAGCTATGCAGACAAACATCTCACAACAACATCGGACCTTGAAGCTGCTGGACGACCACAACAGATTCCTCTATTGTCAGGTAAGAACATGAAACCGATGTTACCATTTGCACAGGCTCATGAAAATCAGTAAACAAGATTGGAAAAAACATTGCCTGGTGTGATGAGTCTTGATTTCTCCTGGGACATTCAGATGGTAGGGTCAGAATTGGTGTAAACAACACAAAAGCATGGATCCATTCGTGGTAGTGTAATGGTGTGTGGGGTTTATTTTAGTAAGTGGAAGGTTGCCGGTTCGAGCCCCGGCTTGGACAGTCTCGGTCGTTGTGTCCTTGGGCAAGACACTTCACCCGTTGCCTACTGGTGGTGGTCAGAGGGCCCGGTTGCGCCAGTGTCCAGCAGCCTCGCCTCTGTCAGTGCGCCCCAGGGTGGCTGTGGCTACAATGTAGCTTGCCATCACCAGTGTGTGAATGTGTGCGTGAATGGGTGGATGACTGGATATGTAAAGCGCTTTGGGGTCCTTAGGGACTAGTAAAGCGCTATATAAATACAGGCCATTTACCATTTACCATTTAGTACCAAATGAGCATCATTTAAATGCCACAGCCCAACCCATCTTCTGATTGCTACTTCCAGCATGATCTTAGTTTGGTATCTTGAATATGACAATGAGTTCACTGTTCTCAAGTATCCTCAAAGGTCACCAGATCTCAATCCAGCAGAGCACCTTTGGCATGCTGTGTAATGGTAGATTGGATGTGGAGCTGACTAATCTGCAGCAACTGCGTGATACTGTCATGACAGTAAGAACCAAACTCTCTGAGGATCGTTTCCAGTTAGTTCTTAGATCTGCGCCACAAAGAATTAAGACAAAATTGGTACGAGAAAGCCGAACCTAATAAAGTGGCCAGCCAGTGTGTCGCTTCAGAGTAGATCCAGCCAAAACTCAGTATGTAAAGATTTTATATGAGAAATTTGATTCTTTCTAATACATCAGGGACGTTTGTATAGAAGATGATAGCTGGAGAGCTACATAAATGGCAAGAAACCGATTGTTCCTCTCCACTCTAATTGTCCTATCATCATTAGCCAGCAGTGAACACTGACAGGCTATGTGTGCTGTCAAACCCTGAGTCCCCAAGGAGAAGCTTGCCTCTGTGGCCACTGGATCTGGCAAGCATACATCAGTACACTAAAATGAAGAGCCTGAAAAATGTCAAGAACCAAAGGAATGAAAGAAGAAAATGAAATGGGGGAAGACATAGATAAAAAAAGACAGTGAAGAGTGGAAGTTTGGTGTATAATGAGCAGTTGGAATGTGAGGATAGCTGAATTAATCAGACTGCTAGAGCTCATACAAAGTAGGCAGAATGCTTTTCATGTGACAAATGTGTAATTAAGAATGATTTTAACCCCCCCTCCCAAACACACACACGTATACACACATGCACACCCCTTGATGGACTTGAAGTGGGCGGGAGGAACAAAGCATTTTTGTGATTCCCTGCATGTGTGCGCGAGTGTGTGCTTGTGTGCATGTGTTTTCAGACAGAGTGCGCACAAGTGAGATGAGATGGAAGCTTTAATTACAGTCCTATTAGAATAACACCAGCCCCCATTGCTCACTGATAGTGAGCGATAGGATGGGATGTTTTCATTTTGGCGCCTAGCCCTTTTTTGTCTTTTAGATTTGACACCATATTTTGTCAGCCAGAACGTGGAATTTAAAGTTTTTTTTGAGCCCACACACAAGATATTTATTTTGACTTCTCATTTTGTCAGTGACAGCAAAGATGTTTGATTGCTGGCTTTGGAAAGCCTGTCTACAGATTTTGTGTTATCCACTGTGTTCTGGCACTGTTAGCTGGCATGGATTTAGTTTTCACCTACTGTAACAGGGCGGGGACCAAATCAACTCGGGGGGGGGGGGGGCGTTTGGATCATTGTGACTGTCCTGTTAGAACGACATATGTTTTAAACTTTGAGGTTGAAGATAAGAAGCCTTAAGGTTGATATAGAAACAAAGGGTTTTTATCAATAAATGGAAAACAGTCTAAAAAACTAAGTATATTCATATATTTGTGTGTACTTATACTTAGTGCAATACTACTATAATCAGTACAATAGTTGCATTTAAGTCAAGGATTGGTAACATTAATATTAATATGTATTCACTAAATGTTTCACCCTCCAGTTTACAAATACACTTTAATGCCAAAAGTATTTTCTTAACTAGCTTCACAAGCATATGAATCTGGTGACATACCATTCTTAAACAATAGGGTTTAAATGATGTCTGTCCACCCTTTGTATCTATAACAGCTTAAATTCTTCTGGAGAGGCTTTCCACAATGTTTTGGAGTGTGTCAGAAGTGCATTTGTGAGGCCTTGCTCTAATTAAGGGTGTTCTGTTGGGTTAAGGTTAGGACTTCCAGACTCACTTATCTGTGTCTTTATGGACCTTGCTTTGTGCACTGGTGCACAGCCATGTTGGAACAGGAAGGGACATTCCCAAACTTTTCTCACAAAGCTGGGAGCAACAAATTGTCCATAATGTCTTTGTATACTGAAGCATGAAGAGTTCCTTTTGCTGGAACTAAGGAGTTGAGCCCAACTCCTGAAAAACAACCTCCCCCAAACTTTACACTTGGCACAGTGCAGTCAGACAAGTACAGTTCTCCTGGCAACTGCCAACCCCAGACATGTCCATTGGATTGCCAGATGAAAAAGTAGGAATCATTACTCCAAAGATCACGGGTCCACTGCTCTAGAGTCCAGTGGCAGGTGCTTTACACCAGCGGCCCCCAACCCCGGGCCACGGGCCGTTTGGTACCAGGCCATGAGAGTTCAGGCTCGGATGTGAAATTTAGGGTTTTCAGGGCTTTTATTGGTTTTTATCGTTATTTGTTTTAATCGTTTTTATCGTTAACTTGGTTTCCCTGGCTCTTTTCCCGAGTGTTCTGAATAAATCTTCTTTTATTTGGTACCGGTACTGGTTTTATTTTGTTGTATTTATCCACGACACCTCAAAGGCCGGTCCGTGAAAATATTGTCAGACATAAACTGGTCCGTGGCGCAAAAAAAAGGTTGAGGACCACTGCTTTACACTGCTTCATCCGACACTTTGCATTTTGCTTGGTGATGCAAGGCTTGCATACAGCTGATTAGTCATGGCAACCCATTCAATGAAGCTAATCTGAGGGCCACATAAAGTTTGGAGGTTTGTAGCGACTGACTCTTCAGAAAGTTGGTGACCTCTCCGCACTATGTGCCTCAGCATGCGCTGACCTCACTCTGTGTTTTTAGGTGGCCTACCACTTGACTGAGTTGCTGTCATCCCAATCACTTCCACTTTGTCATACAGTAATACCACCAACAGTTGAATATTTGGTAGCAAGAAAATGTCACGAGTGGACTTGTTGCACAGGTGGCATCCTATCACTGGGCTCCTGAGAGTGACCCATTTTTCCCCACCAATTTTGTAGAAGCAGTCTGCATGACTAGCTTCTTGGTTTTAGCGATTGGAACACCCTTATTAATTTGGATGGGTGAGTAAATAAATTTGGCAATATAATGCAAATATAAGCATATCTTTAATAAGTGCTCTTTAGATATGGATATTTTAACATGTTAGGCTTCTCATTCAATTCATCAACATGATATCACATCCAAGGGAACAGGTATGAGGGAACAATAATGAATGAGACTCTGACATGCCCTGCAGCTACACTCAAAAAAATATTTATGCCCAATATGCTGACTTTATGTAATTTGATTACATGTAAATTTTCCATGTAATTTTGTTACATAAGTACAACATAAACCATATTAAATTGAATGGAATCTGTTTGAATGAAATGTACTTGATTGGTATGTATTCAGTTAATACAAAGTATAAACCTTTGATTTTATATATTTAAGTTGCCTTATTACTCAAAATAACTGATACATGTAGTCAGAACATTTTTAAAAGAGGGAAAATTGGTGATGGATTTAACAAACAAAGATTGTTTGTTTTTTTTACCCCCCAGCAAAACATGTATTGATATGCTTTTTTTGTGTAACCACTGTAGAGAGAACATCACAACACATTTTACCAACACAAAAGCTACTAGACAGAAATGTAGCACAGCACGTGAAAAGCTGTAGACTGAGAGTTCCAGCTGCGCACACAAACAGCCCAGAACAACCAGACCTTCCGATAATTTCAGTGCTTGTTGTCTTAACTTCACTGTCTACAATGAATCTCTCAGAACTATGTCTGAAAATGTCATTTGTTGAACTGATGCATAACCTGCAAACAAACAGCCCATCTTTATCTGGCAAAGCTCTCGTCTTTGAGCGGAAAACCCCGGCTTTCACTTTTGCTGGGGACTTTACCATCTGTATCCTGTGCTTGTTGCTTGTCAAGCTTTTTTTGCATACTTTGTCTCAAATTTAGAAGTTATGGTAGAGAACAAAAGTAACATAAAAAAACATGCACACTCATCTACATGAGATATATATATATATATATATATA